>NW_028261390.1:70280631-70383131 GCF_051295495.1 Thamnophis sirtalis | reverse complement strand
GTTGTTTTGTTATTCTGTTCTGTTATTCTGCTATTCTCTTATTCTGTTCTGTTATTCGGTCCTTATTCTGTTATTCTGTTATAGTTATTCTGCTTATTTTCTTATTCTATTATTCTATTCTGCTGTTGTGTTGTTGGGTTATTCTGCTATTCTTTTATTCTTTTGTTATTCTATTATCCTTTTCTGTTATTGTGTTATTCTGCTATTCTGCTATTTTGTTATCTTATTCTCTTACTCTATTCTTATGGTGTTACTGTGTCATTCTGTTCTGTTATTCTATTAATGATGTTATTCAATTGTTATTCTGTTCGTTGTTCTGTTATTCTCTTATTCTATTCTGTTATTCTGTTTTTATTCTGTAATTCTTCTGTTATTCTATTCAGTTATTCTCTATTCTGTTGTTCTGTTGTTATTGTTATTCTGCTATTTTCTTATTCTATTATTCTGTTATTGTGTTATTCTGCTATTCTGTTTTTTGTTCTGTTTTCTGTTAATGATATTATTCTATTGTTATTCTGTTATTTGTTGTTCTGTTATTCTCTTATTCTGTTCTGTTATTTGGTCCTTATTCTGTTATTCTGTTATTGTTATTCTGCTATTTTCTTATTCTATTATTTTATTCTGTTAGGGTGTTTATTCTATTCAGTTGTTCTGTTACTCTGTTATTGTGTTATTCTGCTATCCTATTATTCTGCTTTTTCTGTTCTGTTATTCCATTCATGATGTTATTCTATTGTTATTCTGTCATTTGTTGTTCTGTTATTCTCTTAATCTTCTGCTATTCTCTTATTCTGCTTTGTTATTCTGTTCTTAGTCTGTTATTCTTCCTGTTGTCCTGCTATTTTGCTGTTGACTCCGTTGTCAATGTCCCTCTTAGGGGAGCAAGCAACTGCTGAACAATTACCCCGTCTTCATCAGTAGCAAACAGTGGGACGAGGCCGTCAACTCCTCCAAGAAAGACGGGCGGCGTCTCCTTCGGTACCTCATCAGATTTGTCTTCACCACCGATGAGCTTAAGTACTCGTGCGGCCTTGGGAAACGAAAAAGGTCAGTGCAGTCAGGAGACATTGGTCCTGAAAGGCGCCCTCTGGATCCAGTGAAAGTAACATGTCTCAGAGGTACTGCATGTTTTCACTCAATGTCCACCACCATGCACAATCTCATTTCACCCCATTAGACGTGCCGTAGGGAAGGGAAGCGGAAGGGTAGGGAAGGGAAGTGGGCGCGATGGCTCAGCGGCTAAGACACTGAGCTTGTCGATCAGAAAGGCCGGGAGTTCGGCGGTTCGAATCCCTAGCGCCGCGTAACGGAGTGAGCTCCCGCGACTTGGCCCAGCTCCTGCCAACCTAGCAGTTCGAAAGCAGGTAAAACAATGCAAGTAGAAAAATAGGGACCACCTTTGGTGGGAAGGGAACAGCGTTCCATGCGCCTTCGGTGTTGAGTCATGCCAGCCACAGGACCACGGAGACGTCTTCGGGCAGCGCTGGCTCTTCGGCTTTGAAACGGAGATGAGCACGGCCCCCCTAGAGTTGGGAACGAGCAGCAGGCCTGTGTGAGGGGAACCTTTACCTTAGGGAGCTTAGATGGAGTCACCATTTCGAGAGGAAGTGAGAGAGAGGCCACCTCTCTTTGGATCCTTTCCTCCAGGGGAGAGTCTCAACTCTCCCCCGGAGATCCATGACAGATGGTGGGAATCTCCTTTTCCCTCTAAAGTTCAAGTCTAAAGAGAGTGATATGTTCTCCTGGGTTGCTTCCACTAGATCCCAAGGAGGTCTTCTAGCCCAGGGGTCGGCAACCTTAAACATTCAAAGAGCCACAAAGGTCCTAACTAGAAGCCCCCCATTCAATTCTGGAGCCAACTAGAAGTCCAGTTCCCTGACCATAGAGTCTCCTCCTAGTGTGGCATCCTTTTCCCTCTGTTAACCGGAAGTCCGGTTCCCCCACCATAGAGTCTCCTCCTAGTGTGGCATCCTTTTCCCTCTGTTAACCGGAAGTCCGGTTCCCCCCACCATAGAGTCTCCTCCTAGTGTGGCATCCTTTTCCCTCTGTTAACCGGAAGTCCGGTTCCCCCATCATAGAGTCTCCTCCTAGTGTGGCATCCTTTTCCCTCTGCTAACCGGAAGTCTGGTTCCCCCATCATAGAGTCTCCTCCTAGTGTGGCATCCTTTTCTCTCTGCTAACTGGAAGTCTGGTACCCCACCATAGAGTTTCCTCCTAGCATGGTGTCCTTTTTTCCTCTACCTGTCCTAACCGAAAGCCCTATCAATTGTGGAGCCAACCGGTGACAGGGAGGGAGCTGCAGCAGAGAAATGAAAGAGCCACATGCAGCTCCAGAGCCGCAGGTTGCCAACCTCTGTCCCGGACCAATCGGTGACACCTCACACACTCATTCTCCACTGAGCAGATTGCTTTCGACACATCCTAAGATCTGCCGCAGCCTACTCAAAGGTTACACCTCCTTCAAGTCAGGTTAAAGGCTCTTGATGGTTTCATGGACACGTCCCTCTGGTTTTCTTGGCAGTTGGTACACAAGTGGTTTGCCTCTGCCATCCTCTATTTTCTTCCTTTCTTCCAAATCTCTTCTATAGCTCCTGGAGATCTCCTACCTGGGTACTGTCCAAGCTCAACCCTGTTGTAGTACAAACAAGGTTGGCTAGAGTGCCAATTTTGTTTCATGGTCAAAATAACGCATGAAACATCCGTGTAGATCAGGGGTGTCAAACTCAAGGCCCACAGACCAGATCCAGCTCCCAGGGTGCTCAGATCTGGCCCACAGGGTGCTCTGACCTAGGGTTCCCAAGCAGCACGAAGCCGAGTCCGAGTCCCGATAAACCCCTTTTATTTAATTTACAGGGAATTCCTCTCCAACGACGTCTTCCCTCTCCCACAGTCTTTCAAGATAGCTCACAATTGCTGACATTTATCAGGCTTGGAGA
This sequence comes from Thamnophis sirtalis, assembly GCF_051295495.1. Lineage (NCBI taxonomy): Eukaryota > Metazoa > Chordata > Lepidosauria > Squamata > Natricidae > Thamnophis > Thamnophis sirtalis. The sequence continues at coordinate 70,380,195 of NW_028261390.1, read as the reverse complement.
GTGGCCAGGCGGAGATCTTTCAGATGCAATAATGCAGGAATGAACTAATTGTCTCCTGCAAACTCCACTCCCCTTTCGCTCCTCTTTTATTCTCTCTTGGAGGGGCCATTCACCATCCGCTTGTGCCATTACTCCCAAGTAGACCCTAGTTCCTTAGCTGCTTTCGTCTGGCTACTCTGCACATGCGCACACTGGGAACAGGCTCCAGCTGTTCCTCTGCCCCACTGATCTCCAACTCCAAAGGCAGCTGATAACTGGCATACAGCTCTGGCCCCCTCTCTGCCTCCGACATAGAGCCCTCATCAGAGCCTTCCCCAAACTCCAGGACTGGCCCAGGTTCCTCCCCAACCTCCCCACTGTCCGACTCTGCCAGGTGCCAGCTCCACTGGCCCCTGGTGTGGCACAACATTGTTATTTAGCAGCTTATCTCACCAGAAGGCCACAACACAGGGCCGGCAAAGGATTGGCTCGTAGTGCCTCTGCCAGCGAACATGGACCTCGGGGAGAGGGGAGGCAGCTGGCAAAGGGCTGCGGGAGTCTGTCGCAGCCCAAAACAGGGCCCCTGAGCTCCATGCGTTGCACAGTAACAACCAACAATCCATTTTGCTTGGCAATCCAGGCGGTTTCAACCACCTTACGAAATCTACTCCATTTCTGGGTACGGTTGAGGATTACTTTCCCCGCAAGGCCGCCGCCGAAAAATCAAAATTGTAGGTGGTATCTTGCATGCCCATTGTCCATACTTCTGCCACTGGCCCAGTTCACTTCTTCATGGAATGGGACAACTGGCCACAGCCAAATCGGTGCCGCCAACTCAGGCCGGCCAACTTTCTGCAGCACAACTCGCCTTGGGACAATTTGACAATTCTATTTAATTATTTCAAGTGAATTAAATCTATATATTTTAATTTTGGCCATTCCCATTTCGCTCTGTCCCTCCTTTGGCTTCGCTCCTTTCTTTAATGATTCTATTCCAAACTTTCTTTGACATTAGTGTTATTCTCGCCCCGCGCCACACTGTCCTACGATGAGTTGACTTTGGCAGGTTGGCCGTGGCCAGTTGGCCGTGGCGCGTTGTCCTAGAGCCACGGGTTTAATACCACCGCAGCTGACCTGCTGATTTCTTCGCAGAATTCATACGGATGCATTGCACCTCTAACCCGGATTGGTGGATGCCTTCCGAAGAACAGATCAACAAAGTTTTTAGCGATGCCGTGGGACACGCCCGCCAAGGACGGGCAGTGGGGACATTCCTGCACAACGGGAACTCATACTACGATGGGATTGACCAACATAGTTGCCACGAGGATCTCTTCGGCAGAGGTATCCATGACGGCTCCGGAGACTGACGGCGGGAAGGAAGGGCGATCCGCACGGGGGGACGCCAGCGAAAGACGAGAGTTTGGGTGTTCGGTGTTCTGTTTTGATGTGAATTAAGGACCCAAAGCATGTTGAAAATTGAGTTTTGTCCAAGGGCGGTGCGTAAACGTTGACCCCTGCAGCCAGATGTGCTGGTCTGCCGTTCCCATCAGTGTGGTTCGGAGATCGGCTCCTACAGGTTCGGACCGGTTCGGCTGAACCGGTTGTGATTTCCCGGCCTGAGTCGCCGGAACCAGCCTCGACCCAGGTCCGCCACGCCTCTGAACCAGTTCTCCGGTCGGCGTGTTTCCCCCCCCATTTTTAAGACCTATTTATGGGCAATTGCGCAGGCGCATGGAGCAAAAATTGTGCGCGCACCGAAGCGGCAGCAATACCCGCCGCAACCCACCCCTGGTGTGGTTGTATTGTCATTTGTGCCAGATTGTTAAAAGCCTTGTTGAAATGCTCGTCCTGCAAGCAAAGAAGGGAATACAGCTAATCTTCGATTTGCCATTCATTTAGTGACCGAAGTAACGACGACACTGGGGAAAAGCGGGCCGTAGGACCGTTTTTCATGCCACCAAACTTTGCACCATCCCCATGGTCACGTGATCAGATGCTCGTCTTTACGGCGATGGCAGGCCTCATATTTATGACTGCAAGCATCACAAATAGGAGGCCGTTGCCAATTTGGATGGCGGGAAGCTTTTGGGGGTGGGTACTGCAACGGTCGTAAGTGTGAAAAATGGCCCTAAAGACCCTTTTTTTCCCAGTGCCATTGTAACCTCGGAATGGTCACTAAGCGAATGGTTGTAAATGGAAGGCAACCTGTATGAATATTTCTCTGTAACTGAGAAATATCCAAAACAGCAGCATGGATCTCATTCGCTTTGTTTGGAGAGTTGCCCGTAATCCATATTTGTGTTTATGTTTTGTTTTTTTTGAGAAGGCGCTTAAATTATTCTCCCATTCTGATAGGCCAGCATTAGCCAATCAAAGCCAGGTTAAAAGAAAGCATTTTCTCTCATTTCATCAGATGCAATCATGATTTTACTTTTAACCAACCCTTTCTCACCTCTTTTTCTTTCTTCTGTCTTTCTTTCTTTTTCTTTCCCTCCTTCCTTCCTATTTTCTTTCTTTCTTTCTTTCCTTTCTTTCTTTATCTCTTTCATTTTCTGCCTTTCTTTTTTACTTCCTTTCTCTTTCATTTCTTTCTTCTTTCCTCCTTTTTTCTTTCCTTCCTTCCTTTCTATTTTTTTCCTTTTTTCTTTTCTTTACTTCCTTCCTTTCTCTTTCCTTCCTTTCTTCTTTCTTGCCTTTCTTTTTCTTTTCTTTCTTTCCTTCCTTTCTCTTTCCTTTTTTCTTTTTCTTTCCTTCTTTCCTTCCTTCCTTTCCTTTTTTCTTTTTATTTTCTCTTTTTCCTTCCTTCTTTTCTCTTTCTGTTTCCTTTCTTCTTTCCTTCTTTTCTTTCTTTCCTTTCTATCTCTTTCCTTTCTTTTTCTTTCTTTACTTCCTTCCTTTCTCTTTCCTTTCTTTCTTCTTTCTTTCCTTTCTTTTTTATGTTCTTTCCTTCCTTCCTTTCTATTTTTCCTTTTTTCTTTTTTTTCTTTCCTTCCTTCCTCTTTCCTTTTCTTTTTTCCTTCCTTCCTTTTCTCTTTCTGTTTCTTCTTTCCATCTTTTCTTTCTTCTTTCTTTCCTTTCTATCTCTTTCCTTTCTTCTTTTTTCTTTTCTTTCTTTTCCTTCCTTTCTCTTTCCTTCCTTTCTTTCTTTCCTTTTTTATTTTATTTCCTTCCTTTCTTTTTCCTTCCTTTCTTTTTTCTTTTGTTTCTTTTGTTTCTTTCCTTTCTTTCTCTTTCCTTTTTTCTTTCTTTCTTTCTTTCTTTCCACAATCATCCTATTTGGATTCTTAATTTCTTAAATCTGTGACATTGCAGTGATGGGTGCTAAATATGGATGAATAAGATGACGTTTAAACTACGTAAGACTGACGGTCTGAAAAACTTAGTCCTACCACAGATGCTTTGAAGGAGCACATTTGGAAATGCTTCTTAATCCAGTTCGAGCATTGCGTTTTAGTTAGAGCTAGCTCTATTCAGTTGCTCACCCACCCTTACGGGATTATGGGTTCATTAACTGATGATGATGACTTAAACATCATCTTTATGAATTAAAGTTAAAAAAAGGCAGTCAAAACATCCCCAAGGAAGGCCATTCTGAATTTAACATTTGAAACATTAAACTGCAAGTCCCAAGGGTGCTTTATTTCTTTTCAAAAGGCAATTGAACTTCGTTTTTCCTTGAAGTTATATCTTTTTTTTTTTTTTAAATCTGTTTCTTTTAAGACAGTTACTTTAAGATTTGGCGTTTTTGTTTTTTTTTGTTGTTCTTTTAAATTGGAAGAGCATGATCCCAAAAGGAAGATATTTTTTGCAGTGCAATCCTCCTGTTGAATAATATAATCTTACTCCTAAAGGAACGGAAATGGTATAAGGCGTCCTGCTTGAGCAGGGGGTTGGACTAGAGGACCTCCAAGGTCCCTTCCAGCTCTGTTCTGATTGAAAAGAGAGGTTAGGGTTAAGGTCGGGAGCCTGATTGATTGCAAGGCCATGCTCAACTCATTTTCATTTCAATTCAATTGGAATAGAAAGAGCTTAATTATTTTTTTTTTAATCCTCGGCGCCATCAAACATTATTTGGAACAAATGTCCATTTTTGGCATCTTCCTATAATTTGAGGATTTCACACACACCCCAACATCTGTTCCTATATCTAATCTGCTAATCTGATCAGTAGAATTTCAAAGCCACCGGAAACTCCCGTGTATATTTAATAATAATAATAATGTCTATTCTTCCCAAATTGTAGCAAGTCTGTTCTAGCTGTTTCGTGTTATGTGTATGTGTGACAAAATTACCTCAAAATGCCACATCCCTCTCTTACGGCGTGGCCTCTTTAGTGGTGTACCCTTCCTGTGATGAGGCTTGTCCATCCCTTTGGTGAATACGTTGTCTGATAGGACGCATGCGTCCGCATTGCTCCGCTGTATAATGTCATTGTATGAACCATTTTTGTGTAACCTGCGTGCGATTCCCGTGTTGGTGTGTAGTGTGAAGAAAGTACCCGCCGTTCGAATTCAGCACATCAAAGCTTCGTAGAGAAAGACCTCACTAAAAGCAATACCAAATGAGATTTCCTAACGCCATCGCTCAAACGCGGCTCTTTTCCTTCGATCCGTCTTCTCGGTTCCAACGATCTGAGGTAATATTCAGCCGGTTCGGGCTGGTTCGCCCTAACCGGTCGCAGCAAGTGGGCCTGGCCACCCGCCTTGGCTCCCAAACGTCCGATGTGGCCTTGTTTTGGACACCACATGCGTGTGTGCACTCTGCCTGCACGAGCCCGGGTGCGTGCGTGCACACATTTGCGAACCTGTGGCAAACTTATGTCAATGCCACCGCTGCCGACGATGCGTTCTAAAGTACAATGGGGATAGAGCACCTTGTATCTACAGCAAGATGTCCAACCTTGGCCACTTTAGGAGCTGTTGACTTCAACTCCCAGAATTCCCCAGCCAGAAATGGTTTGGAATTCTGGGAGTTGAAGTCCACAGCTCATAAAATAGCCAAGGTTAGATATTTTGGGTCTATAGATTCTAGACTTGCACCAACCATTACTGTGTTTCCCCGAAAATAAGACAGGGTCTTATTTTCTTTTTTTACACACACACACACCGAAATAAGCGCCTGGCCTTATTTTGGGGGAGCTCTTATTATTTTTGAGGTGCAGGAGGCGGCGAGCGTCATCACCTCACGGCTGCTGCTGTGTTGCAGTATTTTCGGGGAGGGCTTATTTTTAGGGGGAGGGCTTATTTTTAGCGCATGCACTCAACAGCCCGATTGGGCTTATTATCCGGGGAGGTCTTATTTTCAGGGAAACAGGGTATAAACAAGTTGAAGGGACTAAAGGTTATTTCTAGGCACCACAGATAAGGAAAGGTAAAACTGACCATTACGTCGGAGTTCTTATCTACTATCATGCCTCCATCTTGGTTTGAGCAAAGTGGCAGAAAAAATTAGGTCCTTTTTCGTCTCTTCCTGGAAATGGGAGATACTTTCCAGTATGGAAGATGGGTTTTCTAATATTGTCAAGTATGGCATTAGGGAGACAATACTAGAGTAAACTTTTACATCCTCATTGGAATTCTGGTATTATAGAAGCTATAAAGTTTGAACAAAATAGCCGCGTTATGTATTTTACATTGCATATAAAATTGCTAAATGATGGTGGTGGCCTAGAGGTGGCGCTCTCGTCTCACAATCAGGAGACGGTGAGTTCGATCCTAGGGAGAGGCAGATATTTCTCTCTCTGGGCGCAATGAGAATAGCTCTGCTGAACAAAACTCCGCATTGGCAACAGGTACAGCAGTCGGCCAGGAAAACACTCTGCTAGCTCCATTCAGTTGCCCAGACTCCACCCCTGCAAGGGATTATGGGGGTCTTTGAAAGAAGATGATAAAATTGCTAAATGCTGAAGAGCTACTATGAGAAAAAGAGAAAAAAACATGGAATCTCATGAAATAGAACAAAGCTTATCTGGGTTCCCAAATGTTTGACACTTTTGGCTTTGTTGCAGTAAAAATGAAATGCTTTTCAGTACAAACATTGTATATAGACAATATATTGTATACATTGTCTATATACAATACAATAAAATAAAATGAATACCGTTTCAAAACTTGGTAGTGAAAAGCCATTGGTGTTTGCATCTGGCAATCCGCTTATTTTAGCTCTCTACAAACACAGTACCAGAGACTGACCTAATGGTTAACGCTTAAAAATATGAATTGTTCTTTCGTAGTTTCCCCCAACATTCTTTGGGCTAGGTTGCCATACGGTTGGTTTGTCTGGTGTAAAGTCTCTGCTACACCAAGGTGTAAACTCCTGTTTGCTTCCCAAAGCTACAGGTTTTAGAGGGCATATGAATTGGAAGGGAGGGAGGGAAGGAAAGGGAAAGGAATGGAAGGAAAGGAAAGAAAAAATCGGGAAGGGAAGAAAAGAAAGGGAAGGGAAGGAAGAAAAGAGGAAGGAAGGAAAAGGAAGGGAGGGAAGGAAAGAAAAAATAGGGAAGGGAAGGAAGGAAAGGAAGAGGAAGGGGAGAGAAGGAAAAATGGGAAGGAAAGGAAGGAAAGAAAAGAGAAAGGAAAGAAAAAATAGGGAAGAGAAGGGATGAAAGGGAAGGAAGAAAAGAGGAAGGGAAGGAAGGAAAGGGAAAGAAAGAAAAAATAGGGAAGGGAAGGAAGGAAAGGAAGAAAAGAGGAAGGGAAGAGAAGAAAAAATAGGAAGGGAAGGGAAGGAAGGAAAGAAAAGAGAAAGGAAAGAAAAATAGGGAAGAAAAGGGATGAAAGGGAAGGAAGAATAGAGGAAGGGAAGAGAAAGAAAAATAGGAAGGGAAGGAAGGAAAGAAAAGAGAAAGGAAAGAAAAAATAGGGAAGAGAGGGAAAGAAAGGGAAGGAAGAAAAGAGGAAGGGAAGAGAAAGAAAAATAGGAAGGGAAGGGAAGGAAGGAAAGAAAAGAGAAAGGAAAGAAAAAATAGGGAAGAGAAGGGAAGGAAGGGGAGGAAGAAAAGAGGAATAGAAGGAAAAATAGGAAGGGAAGGGAAGATAGGAAAGGAAGGGAAGGGGAAAGAACCAAAGGAAGGGAGGGAGGAAAAGGAAAAGGAAAGGAAAAGGAAAAGGAAAGGAAGGGACAGAAAAGGAAGGGAAGTGAGAGAAAGGAAAAGGAAAAGAAAGGAAAAGAAGAGAAAGGAATGGAAGGAAAAGGAAAGGAAAAGAAAGGAAGGGACAGAAAAGGAAGGGAAGGGAAGTGAGAGAAAGGAAAAGGAAAAGAAAGGGAAAGGAAAAGAAAGGAAAGGAAGGGTAAGGGGGTGAATCTTGTCACTTTCAGGACTTGGGGCTGGCTGGGGGAAGTCTGGAAGTTAGAAAATCCTCCCAGTCCCAAGGCCTGGAGCCCCCGTGGCCGAGGGTCTCCTTCCCTCCTGGCCTTGGGAGAAGAGCTGGGCAGAGGCCTCGGCCGAAGGGGGTCCCCCTGGGGGAGCCCCTCGCTTCTCCTCGTGTCTTTCGGTGTCCCCGATAGTTCAAGTTTGAACCTTTTACCTCAAAGGGGCAAAGAGAGGCAGCCGATCTCTCTCTCTCTCTCTCCTTGGGTAACTCCCAAGGCATTTGCAATCAGTTCCCTAAAGCACAAAGTACAGGCAGTCCTCGATTTACGACACTTCGCTTAGTGACCATTTCAAAAGTTGCAACCGCACTGAAGTGACTGACGACCACTTCTCACACTTAACGACCATGGCAGCGTGTGTCCCCACCCTCCCCCCCAGGCTCATCGGGTGATTTACATTCGGATCCTTGACAGCTGACTCACAGTTACGACGGTTGCAGCGTCCCAGGATCACGGGATTCCCACTTTTCCGACGAGTAAAGTCGATGGAGGGAGGGGGGGTGGGAAGCCAGATTCACTTAACAATTGTCGTTTATCACCTGCAGAGATTCACTTAACAACAACGGCGAGAAAAGTCGTAAAACGGGGCAAAACTCAACTCAGCCCATTTCTCACTCGGCAACGGTAAATTTTGGGGCTCGGTTGTGGTTGTAAGTTGAGGACTGTCTGTCTAAATCCCAAAGAGGATTTAAATCCCCCGAGAACCCTGGTTTAATGGCAGGATCTCAATGGATCAGCGACCGACTGCAATGGAATCTAGTCTATGGTTTCAGTGTCCTTTTAGGAAGAAATCCACTGCCTTACTCACTCTTGATCACAAAATCTTCCTCACTTTTTTTGTAGCTGTAATCGTTGCGATGCACACACCAGTGCCAACGTGACTTCCTTCCATTTTTCTAGGGGGGAAAATATATATATTTGTGGCTAGCCTAGAATTCATCTCTTCCGATATTTTTCTATTGTTTACCAAGTGTACGTCGATTATATTAAGAATTTTGTCTGGTGTTAAATAAGGAACCGGTATATCACAAACTTAGGGATAGAAACACACACACACACAAAAAGAAACCACTTGATGCTGTACAAAGTGAGCAATGTAATAGAGCCTAGTTGTGTTTGGGTGAAAATCTCTATATAGCATATGTGAATTGTTTTTTTTTTAAATGACACCAAGCGAAATCTTTTTTTCCCCCCCCGGGAAGTAAACATTTTTTTAGAAAAACACAATGCTATTTTTTAATCCTAAAGAGATTTTTTTTGTTACTAGGATTTAATACTTTGGGTGGTGGTGGTGAAGTATATATGCTTTCAATCCATTTGTTCTGCTGCATAACGATGCACAATAAATAAATAAAAAGTTTAACACTTGCCGGTCTGGTATGCTTGCTTACGAATTGTGTGTCTTGTGAGTCCTTGTAAGGTGTTACACTGAACTTTGATTAAGCAAGGAATACCAGACCCCCATGCTTGGAAAATAACACAACTGGGGGACGAATGGGTGGGCTGGGAGAGGAGGCTAACCACACCGCATGTCCGAAAAAGATGGGTGCAACAACTTGCCTCTGGAAGTTGTGAATGCTCCAACACTGGAAGTTTTTTTGGATAACCATTTGTCTGAAACGGTTATCGGGTTTCCTGCCTAAGCAGGGGGTTGGACTAGAAGACCTCCAAGGTCCCTTCCAATTCTATTCTATTCCAGTAACGCCAGTAACGGAAATTCATTCTGTTCTATTCCTTCTATATTCCCTTCCCTTTATTCTGTTCTCTTCTTTCAATGTTCTATTCTATTCCTCCCTCCTCCTCCTCCTCCCTTTTCTATTCCATTCCTTATTCTATTATATTGTTCTACTCTTTCCACTCTATTCTATTCCTTATTCTGTTCTCTTCTTTCCATATTCTATTCTAACTCTACTGATCAAATCTGGCCTTGCACTTGCTTGTCCTTTAAAAAAATTTTTTTTTAATTTATTTATTTTCAAAACATATATTGTAGAAAGTATATCAGCTGGTTACAAAAAGCTTTTGTGCCTCTCTTCCACCGTCATCAAATATAGTTCATATTAATTCAAATATCTTAAATATTTACTATATTAACATCATCATACCTCTACTTTTATTTGACTAGAGTTATTTAAACATCCTTCATCTTTAAGTATACCAAGATTCAATACATAACCACATGCTGGCATTTCATTTACTTATTTGTAAAATCCTCCATTAAGTCCTCATATCCTGTTTTAGCTAAACATCCAAAAGGACTTGCTTGTCCTTATAATTTTGTGGATCCCTTGGCAAGTACATAGATCAGGGATTTATTTTATTTTCCTGGATATAATGCCTAACATTACTCTCAAAATCAAGCCTCGTGTCCTGCAGAAAATCCATGGAAGATTAAACTGCGAGGCAGAGATGATTGAGACAACAGACTTGGCTAAGTTGGAAGGGACCTTGGAGGTCTTCTAGTCCAACCCCCTGCCTAGGCAGGGAACCCTACACCATTTCAGACAAAGGGTTATCCAACATCTTAAAAACTTCCAGTGTTGGAGCATTCACAACTTCTGGAGGCAACTTCTCTTCCATTGATTCACTGTTCTCACTGTCAGGATGTTTCTCCTCAGTTCTAAGTTGCTTCTCTCCTTCCTGAATATCTCCATGGGCCGGCCACACGGGGGGAAAGTCTAAATTTCTGTGGCATCAACCAAAGTTTAAAAGAAGGACGCTTAAAGAGTTGTGTGGGAACCCGGCTTCAGCTGGAAATTTCCCGCACGAAGACCGAAAACAAGGAGAGACGCCTTTGGTTCTAAATGTACAGAACAAGGTTTATCGGTAGACGCTAATTACATTATGTACAGCCGTTTTCCTGAAACTTAAAAAAATAAAATGAAATAAAATAGCATCATTACACATTCCATCATGCATAGAAAGATCAAAACGCTACTAACGCAGGAAGTGATTATTATTATTTTTCTTTTTTCCATACTACAAACCGACCCGGCACATTTTTGGGTTCGCCACACATAATTTTGTGCCACGGGTTTTTAAACAGGGTTCAAAATTCATGTCTGCGTATTCAAACGTACTTGCCGTCAAACACCCCCCCCCACCCCTACTTTTCCGAATTATAGTTTTAAAGATCTTTGCTTCGGGCCAAAAACTTTTCCAAATGGGTGCTCCCAATACGTTGATAAAGTGCATACAGAGATTGAAGCGTCTTTTGCAAGCTTGCCATCGGGGCTTGGATGACAGGGAGGTGCCCCAGATGTTGTTATTGTGCATTTTTGTGTTATTGTGCACGGCTACGGCCCTCTGATTGCGGTTTCCTTCTGGGAGTTAAGTTTCGTGGCTCCGATGCTGCAGGCAAGATACCCACCTCGCCATGATAAGGTGGCTGGATCGTATCTCAAGTCTCACACTAGTGGGAATAGCAATAGCAATAGCAGTTAGACTTATATACCACTTCATAGGGCTTTCAGCCCTCTCTAAGCGGTTTACAGAGTCAGCATATCGCCCCCAACAACAATCCGGGTCCTCATTTCACCCACCTCGGAAGGATGGAAGGCTGAGTCAACCCTGAGCCGGTGAGATTTGAACAGCCGAACTGCAGAACTGCAGTCAGCTGAAGTAGCCTGCAGTGGTGCATTTAACCACTGCGCCACCTCGGCTCTTGGGAATGGATGTGTAAACTGCCATCTCTATGCGTTTCGCTTCAGAGCACATGTGCCAAAGGCGTTTTTCCTTTTTTTTTTTTTCCAAGAGGCAACTGGACTCTTTCTTGGAAGGCGTTTCGCTTCTCATTCCGAGGAGCTTCTTCAGCTCCGACTGGACGGTGGGGAATGGAAGGATTTCTACTCCTTGCAGACAACTGGTTGTTTGCATCCTTTGAGAGAGCCGCTGAGGCCACCTGGAGGTTTGTCTGCCTCCTCAGGGTCACCTGAGTGGTGCGAATGGGTGTGAAGGCTTCTTGGAACTGCCGAAAAGGACTTGTGTTGTGGACTCCACGCTTATTTGCACCGCTCAGGTGACCCTGAGGAGGCAGACAAACCTCCAGGAGGCCTCAATGACCCTTTCAAAGGATGCAAATGACCAGCTGTCTGCAAGGAGGATCAATCCTTCCATTCCCCACCATCCAGTCAGAGCTGAAGAAGCTTCTTGGATGAGAAGCAAAAGATAAAATCTGACACAGCCCATGACCTGCGGACACAGATAAACCTCCAAGTGGCCTCAACAACCCTCTAAAAGACCAATAAGATCGCACAGGATGGGCCTTCTCCGGGTGCCTTCAGTAGGACAATGCCGGCTGGCGGCGCCTAGGAGTAGGGCCTTCTCTGTTGCCGCTCCAGCCCTATGGAATGAGCTGCCCCCTGAGATCCGGGCCCTACCCACTCTTCATGGCCTTTCGCAAAGCCATTAAAACCTGGCTTTTCCAGCAGGCCTTCTGATCGGGTGTTTGTTGCGTTCTTTTTTTAACTTTGTGTGTCCTATTGTTTTTAAGTTCTTTTAATTTCTTTTTATTCTGTAAGCCGCCCGGAGTCCTTCGGGATTGGGCGGCATGGAAACCTAATAAATTCAATTCAAATGACCAGCTGTCTGCAAGGAATATAAATCCTTCCATTCCCCATTGTCCAGTCAGAGCTGAAGAAGCTTCTTGGAGGAGAAGCGAAAGGTTTTAAAGAAAAACCAGAAAGTCCAGTTGCCTCTTGGGGAAAAAAAAGGGTTTCCTGCCTAGACAGGGGGTTGGACTAGAAGACCTCCAAGGTCCCTTCCAACTCTGCTATCGTGTTGTATCGTATTGTAAAACTCCTTTGGGATAACCATGACCTGGATGGAGGACTGAGAATCTCCACATACATCCTGACTTTCTATTTATAGAGGGGGGGGGGGGGAAATCCTTTCAAAGCCAATTAGCGCATGATCTGCCCCAGCTTAAGCATTAGCGGTTTGGATCTCAACATTCTTCCAAGCTGCCCCAGCGCACCCACATGTAATGCCCAGGCATCCCTTCTCTCCTCCTTCTTCAGAGGGGGAACCTAAACAGCTGCTACATTGGTCAGTAACGTCCTGATTATTCCCCGGGGAAGAGAAATTTCCTGCCCTCGGCCTCCATCTGCCATTGATTGCAAACTCAACCAATTCTCAATACATTCAACGTTCTGGATGGGAGCCAAACCGTTCCTTAAGGTGCGGTTTGGGGTCATCTTAGTACGATTTTAATTTAAAAAAATCAAAATCAAACGTATTTTAAGTTATCAGGAATTACTTTTAAGATGCGACCGTGTTTCCCCGAAAATAAGACAGGGTCTTAATTTCTTTTGATTCTCGAAATAAGCGAAATTGGCCTTATTTTCAGGGAGGGCTTATTATTTTTGAGGTGCAGGAGGCGGTGAGCGTGGTCACCTCATGGCTGCTGCTGTGTTGAAATATTTTTGGGGAGGGCTTATTTTCGGGAGGAGAGCTTATTTTAGCACATGTGCTCAAAGGCCCAGTTGGGCTTATTATCGGGGAGGTCTTATTTTCGGGGAAACGGGGTACTCAAACAAATACATTGGTTTGAGAAGAGCAGTGAGGAGCTAGCATTCATGACCCACTTTCCAAGAGAAAAACTTCCCTCCAGATGTGCTCCATTACAATTCTCACACTTGTCTGGGAAAGCCTTGAAGTCCACCGTGCTTGGAGGACAAGGGACAAGCCTGAACATCTGGAAAGTTCCTCCCGATGTTCCTTCTGGCGTCTCCCGCCAAAACATTAATAACATCCATCGTTGCACAAAGGAAAACAACACAATGGAGATTTTTAGAACAAAGCCAAATGATAACAAGCGATTTTCCGGGTTTGGCCTTTTGATTGCGCAAAGTCAACAGCTGGAAGATGAGATTAAAAACCTTCCAAATCTTTAGCCCACCCGTTTAATTATCTCACGGGCTGGTATCTTAAGCACCGCTTGGGTACCACGATTCCAAAACCTGCTGCTTTTATGTACACGGTTAGGAGGGGGAAATCTCCCAAAATTTGTCCAACTCTTGTGGTTCAAAGCTAGAGAGTTTGCTAGGAGTAAGCTACAAGGTCGTAACACTGAGCCAGAGGTTGGAAGTGATCATCTCAAACCATCTACAGGGAGAACTAAAATGGGGAATCCTGCAGACACCAAAATTCAGAGAAGGAAAAACTAAAAGGAAAAGAAATAGCAGATAAAAGACTACAAAACTAGAATTCCTCAAATTGAGCCTAGGAGAAACGCAGTCTTCAAACGGGGATGATTCTGCAAAACCAGATTAAAAATACTTGAAAGAGGGCTGTAAAATATATAGGGTGCATTTCTCTCTCCCACCCCCTCCCCCACCCCGAAACAGACATGTAAAATAACTTATTTAAAGTGTCTAGTTGCAAATGTTCTACGGATCCACGTCAAAAGGCAGTAAAAGCAGCTCTAAGTAGCCGGTTTTAAAGAAAGCCGATCGCCGATGGAGGTTAAAATCGGCATGAAAATCAGGGAACTTGAAATGGTTGGAGATCTCCGAAGTTGTAGCGGGTGGCTCCGTCCTCCAAGAAGCTGATCCCCACCCCCACCCCCCCAAAAAAAGAGATCTGAAGAAATGGATTCCATACGAAGACTACAATATTTCCAAATCGACATGCCGTACTTCAGGATTCAGTTTCTGAAATGGAATTAATTGTGTTTACTTGGCTTAAAAAGAAGATGGCACATTATTAGTACTGAAGTTTTCAACACACACACACACACACACAACAGTTACACTTACAACAGTTCACTTAATGACCGAAAAAAGTGACTTATGACCGTTTTTCACAATTACGCCCTTCCCAGCATCCCCCTTTGTCAGGTGATTAAAATTCAGATGTTTGGCAACCGACTCACATATATGACGGGTTGCAAGTTCTCGGGATCACGTGATCCCCTTTTGCGACCTTCTCACAAGCAAAGTCAAGGGGGAAGCCAGATTCACTTAACAACCGGGTGACTTAGCCTATCAGCTGCAGGGATTCACTTAACAACTGAGGCAGAAAAGGTGTTTAAATTTGGGGCAAAAGTCACTTAACAAATGTCTCACTTAACAGAGAAATTTGGGCTCAATTGTAGTCATGTCGAGGACTACCTGTGTGTGTGTGTGTGTGTGTGTGTGTGTGTGTGTGTGTGTGTGTGTGTAGAGAGAAAGAGAGGGAGAGAGAGAGAATACACACATACACACACTTTTTATTATTCATCCCTTCATCTTCCTCCAAGGATTTCGCGGGAGCGCACATAATCCATGCCCAATTTATGCTATACAAGTCCTCAACTTACAACAACAACCAAGGCCAAAATTTCTGTTGCTAAGCGAGACAACTGTTAAGTGAGTTTAACCCCCCCCTTTTTTTGACCCCTTGCCACAGCTGCTAAGTGAATCCCTGCAGCTGTTGAAGTTCGTAATCCCAGTTGTTAAGTGAATCTGGCTGGGACAGAATAGCAATAGCAATAGCAGTTAGACTTATATACCGCTTCATGGGGCTTTCAGCCCTCTCTAAGCGGTTTACAGAGTCAGCATATTGCCCCCAACAACAATCCGGGTCCTCATTTCACCCACCTCGGAAGGATGGAAGGCTGAGTCAACCTTGAGCCGGTGAGATTTGAACAGCCGAACTGCAGAACTGCAGTCAGCTGAAGTAGCCTGCAGTGCTGCATTTAACCACTGCGCCACCTCGGCTCTTGCTAGTGAAGCCCCCACTGTAGCTCTGGGGATCAAAGGCAGGGGGTGGAGATGAACAGCTGTGGCAAGAGAACTATTTATCTCCCTGCCGGATGGACTTGTTAGCCTGTGGTGAGAGAGCCTCAGCCCTCAGATGGGAGAGTCAACAGCCCCAGGTCTGGAGGTGGCTGAGTCCAGTGCCTGACGCGCAGATGCACAGAAGGCAGAGGAGAGGAGAGCAGTGGAAATCTATGGGCCGGTCCTTGGGACAGAAGAGCCACCGCTGCTAGCGAAGCCCCACCCTAGCTCTGGGGATGAAAGGCAGGGGGCGGAGATGAACAGACGTGGCAGAGGAGAGGAGAGCAGTGGAAATCTATGGGCCGGTCCTTGGGACAGAAGAGCCACCGCTGCTAGTGAAGCCCCACCCTAGCTCTGGGGATCAAAGGCAGGGGGCGGAGATGAATAGATGTGGCAGAGGAGAGGAGAGCAGTGGAAATCTATGGGCCGGTCCTTGGGACAGAAGAACCACCACTGCTAGTGAAGCCCCACCCTAGCTCTGGGGATTAAAGGCAGGGGGCGGAGATGAATAGATGTGGCAGAGGAGAGGAGAGCAGTGGAAATCTATGGGCCGGTCCTTGGGACAGAAGAGCCACCGCTGCTAGTGAAGCCCCACCCTAGCTCTGGGGATCAAAGGCAGGGGGCGGAGATGAATAGATGTGGCAGAGGAGAGGAGAGCAGTGGAAATCTATGGGCCGGTCCTTGGGACAGAAAAACCACCACTGCTAGCGAAGCCCCACCCTAGCTCTGGGGATCAAAGGCAGGGGGCGGAGATGAATAGATGTAGCAGAGGAGAGCAGTGGAAATCTATGGGCCGGTCCTTGGGACAGAAGAACCACCACTGCTAGTGAAGCCCCACCCTAGCTCTGGGGATTAAAGGCAGGGGGCGGAGATGAATAGATGTGGCAGAGGAGAGGAGAGCAGTGGAAATCTATGGGCCGGTCCTTGGGACAGAAGAGCCACCACTGCTAGCGAAGCCCCACCCTAGCTCTGGGAATCAAAGGCAGGGGGCAGAGATGAATAGATGTGGCAGAGGAGAGGAGAGCAGTGGAAATCTATGGGCTGGTCCTTGGGACAGAAGAGCCACCACTGCTAGCGAAGCCCCACCCTAGCTCTGGGAATCAAAGGCAGGGGGCAGAGATGAATAGATGTGGCAGAGGAGAGGAGAGCAGTGGAAATCTATGGGCTGGTCCTTGGGACAGAAGAGCCACCACTGCTAGCGAAGCCCCACCCTAGCTCTGGGAATCAAAGGCAGGGGGCAGAGATGAATAGATGTGGCAGAGGAGAGGAGAGCAGTGGAAATCTATGGGCTGGTCCTTGGGACAGAAGAGCCACTGCTGCTAGCGAAGCCCCACCCTAGCTCTGGGGATGAAAGGCAGGGGGCGGAGATGAGTAGATGAGGCAAACAACTATTCATCTCCCTGCCAGTTAGCCACTGTTAAGTCTGCGGTGAGAGAGAAACTTTGCCGGGGCTGCCGGCGCTCCTAATAAAGGAATTTTTGAGTTCCCTTCAGAGGGTTTGCGGTGTTTGGGGAGCTGGGTCAGAAGAGCCATATCCTTTGTGCTGTGTTGCAGGAATTACGCAAGGCAATTGTCCTCTGGGGTCAAGGCAAAGCAAACTAGTTCAAAGCTGAACACCAGTTAAAGGAAATGGAACACAAATGTTTGCCTTCTTTCTTCTCCCAAAAGACGCTTGCTGTCTTCTTAGAGCCCCAGAGGCATGTTCCCCAGTCCAACGTGACTATCACATTTAACGTTTTATTCACTTGTACGACTCTTTGACCGGCTAGCTGCTTACCTTGAGGTCTTTTTCAAGCCGGTCCACTTCTGCTCCCAAGGTGTCAATGATGTTTTCCCCGTGTTTAAGCATAAACGCCTCTAAATCTTCAAGAGTTTTCACCTGCTGGATCTCCTGCCATCAAATTAAAAACATAAAAGGGAGGGAAGGAAGGAAGGAAGAATAAAGAAGGAAGGAAGGAAAGAAAGAAAGAAAGAAAAAAGAGGGAAGAAAGGAAAGAAAAAAGAGGGAAGAAAGGAGATAAAGAAGGAAAGAAAGAATGAAAGAAACAAAGAAAGGAGGGAGGGAGGGAGGAAAGAAAAAATAAAGAAAGGAGGGAAGAAAGAAAAGAAAGGAAGGAAAGAAAGAAGGAAAGAAAAAAGAGGGAAGAAAGGAAAGAAAGGAAGGAAAGAATGAAAGAAACAAAGAAAGGAGGGAGGGAAAAAGGAAGGAGGGAAAGAAAGAAAAAAGAAAAGGAGGGAAGAAAGGAAGGAAAGAAAGAAACAAAGAAAGGAAGGAGGGAAAAATGAAGGAGGGAAAGAAAGAAAAAAGAAAAGGAGGGAAGAAAGGAAAGAAGGAAGGAAAGAAGAAAGAAGGAAAGAAAGAGAAACAAAGAAAGGAGGAAGGGAGGGAGGAAGGAAAAAAGAAAGGAGGAAAGAAAGAAAAGAAAGAAGGAAGGAAAGAAAGAAAAAAGAGGGAAGAAAGGAAAGGAAAGAAAGAAGGAAAGAAACAAAGAAAGGAAGGAGGGAGGAAGGAAGGAGGGAAGGAAAAATTATCTTCTGACAAAGATCTTTTTCATTTCTTCGCTCTTTAAGTTACCTCCCAGGCTTTCTCTCACCTGAGCTTACCAAAGTGATATTTTAAAAAACTGACATGATAGTAGGCTGGCGTGGCTACGTACAAATCGGGGGGGGGGGGGGGGGCAGGGGGGATGCCATTGAGAGGCTTAATCTGCAGAATTAACATTTGGAAGCCCAGGTATTCCCCCCCCCCCCCCGTGCTGAGCAAAGTGCCAAGATACAGTAACTGCACCTGAAGGAGACCAAGTTTTGTGGGAAGCCAGGCGTGGCCTTAACGTACTTGTAGCAGTTGCTCAATGTCTTGTTTTTCCAGGTAGGAGCGAGTGACCACCCGCCCATCGAAGTCCACCTCTGCTTTGAATCTCACTTTGTTCATCCCCATATCTGTAGCTTTGACGTCATGGATCGCTCTAAATAGGAGGAAGCGGGAAAAAACAACAATAATCGGCCATTAGGAGTTTTTAACTCCAAAAAAATTGGAAAACATTGGCAGGAGGAGATTTCTCCCGTCTTCCTCTTCAAAGTTCCCTTCCGTGAAGCCCTTGATAGCAGTAGCAATAGCAGTTAGACTTATATACCGCTTCGTAGGGCTTTCCGCCCTCTCTAAGCGGTTTACAGAGTCAGCATATCGCCCCCAACAACAATCCGGGTCCTCATTTTACCCACCTCGGAAGGATGGAAGGCTGAGTCAACCTTGAGCCGGTGAGATTTGAACCGCTGAACTGCAGATAGCAGTCAGCTAAAGTGGCCTGCAGTACTGCACCCTAACCACTGCGCCACCTCGGCTCCTCCTTGATGCTCTCTGGGCTAGGTGGTTTTCTTGCAGATGTTTCGCGACCCAGCTAGGTAACGTCATCCGTATTTGTATTTGTATTTTATTATTTGTATGCCGCCCTTCTCCGGGAGGACTCAGGGCGGCGAACAATTCAAGGGGGGGAAAAAAGGGGGAACATAAAAGACAAAATACAAATAATAAAAGTAGACAACAGTTGCACAACCATACATGTCGAGAGGGGAGGGAACTCATCACCCCCAGGCCTGCCGGCAAAGCCAGGTTTTGACAGCTTTCCGGAAGGCCTGGAGAGAGGCGAGGGTCCGAATCCTTGCGGGGAGTTCGTTCCAGAGGGCCGGAGCTGCCACAGAGAAGGCCCTTCCCCCGGGTAATAGCCAGGCGGCATTGGCTGGTAGATGGCACCCGGAGGAGGCCGACCCTGTGAGATCTAATGGGTCTGTGGGAGGTAATCCGTGCTAGGAAGGAGTGGGATTTGCCAAATAAAAAAGGAAATACTTCCTCGCCAAGAATCAACACCCAGATGAGCTTAATAACAAAATTAATGCTAGACCAATAGCAATAGCAATAGCAGTTAGACTTATATACCGCTTCATAGGGCTTTCAGCCCCCTCTAAGCGGTTTACAGAGTCAGCATATCGCCCCCACAGTCTGGGTCCTCATTTCACCCACCTCGGAAGGATGGAAGGCTGAGTCAACCTTGAGCCGGTGAGATTAGAACCGCTGAACTGCAGATAACAGTCAGCTGAAGTGGCCTGCAGTACTGCACCCTAACCACTGCGCCACCTCGGCTCTCTGGTTGGACCAGCAATTGAGAAGTAAACAATGCCTCAATTAAAGGAACTACCAAATCAAACAAATAATAAATAATAGCCTAATCCAGGAACCATCCCATACACACTGACTGACTGGGCAAGCCACCTTGTACATAAACAAAGAGCAAATCCTACTCCCTTCTAGCACTGATGATGTGACCTAGTTGGGTCTTGAAACGCCTGCGAGAAAACAGATCGGCTCAGAGAGCACCAAGGATCCCCCCACACACACCGATCAACCCTGGGGGAGGAAAGATTTTCTTAGTAATCTCCCTTCCACATTTCCAACGCCCTGCTCCAATCTTCTATTTCTGGTCGATTATAGCCAATTGGGGCCACGCAGGTCTCTTACCGCACAACAGCATCACATTCCAATAACTCGGTCAACTTCTGAAGACGGTCGGGCTGGATGGATCTGCCCAGGAGGGCTTCTGTGTTAGTGTAGATGAGGAATGCCGAGACAACTCCCAGCAGAGTTCCCACGCCCAGAGAGCCCAGGCTGTCATAGTAGGGGTTGCCTAGAAGAAGAAGAAGAAGAAGAAGAAGGGGGAAAAAGTCATCCGATGAATATCACAAGTGGACACGTTCTCTTTTCGCATCCTTCTGTTGGGAGATGCAAGCGACGGCATCTCGGGTTCTTCCTTAAAATAAAATAAAAAAGAGCCTATCCAGGGTGGGGAAGTGACACCGGCTTAAAGAGTGTGCCGTTTTAAGGAGGAATGCGTTGATTTATTATTTATTAAATCCCTCACATCCCTGACACTAACTGTTTTCAGTTTCTCCCCTCGAGATGCTGCTGTAGGGAATTGCACGCAAAAACAGCCAGGCAAACAAACACAAGGCCCTCCTGCCCATAAAATCACTCTGTTATACAACACATTCTCACAACACTGTCTTATGACCTGACATATCAAACCACCTTTGCCTGAAGTGGTGCAGGGTTTCCTGCCTAAGCAGGGGGCTGGACTAGAAGACCTCCAAGGTCCCTTCCAACTCTGTTATTCTATTCTATTCTATGCTATGCTTTTATTTCTATTCTATTATTTCTATTTCTATTCCCTATTCTATTCCCTATTTCTTTTCTATTCCCTATTTGATTCTAATTCTATTCTATTCATTCCCTATTCTATTCTTTCTTTTTCTATTCTATTTCTATTCTATTCTTTCTATTTCTATTCTATTCACTATTTCTTTTCTATGCCCTATTTGATTCTAATTCTATTCTATTCATCCCCTATTCTATTCTATTATTTCTATTTCTATTCCTTATTCTATTCCCTATTTGATTCTAATTCTATTCTATTCATTCCCTATTCTATTCTTTCTTTTTCTATTCTATTCTTTCTATTTCTATTCTATTCCCTATTTCTTTTCTATTCCCTATTTGATTCTAATTCTATTCTATTCATTCCCTATTCTATTCTATTATTTCTATTCCCTATTTCTTTTCTATTTTCTATTTCTTTTTTTCTTTTCTATTCTATATTCACCTAGTAGGACTGTATTACTTATTATCCTCCTATTACTTATGTCCTTAGATTCTCACAACTATAATTTCTTGTTGTATCTCATGATTTATGCGGATTGCTCTTGTTTAGTGTCCTATCGTGATTTATGCTGATTGCTTGTTCAGTATCCTATGACGATCAGTGACTGTTGCATCTAATAATTTATGGTGATTGCATTTTATGATTATGATCATGATTTATCATTTTGTTGCTTGTATGTACATCAAGGGCTTCTGCACTGGAGACACATTCCTTGTGTGTGTGTGTGTGTGTGTGTGTGTCTACAAACACACATGGCCAATAAAGAATTCAATATTCTATTTATTCAGCTGTCTGACTAGACTGGATTAAGCAAAGGGTGGGGTGGGGGGAATCCGCTTTGTGACGCTCGAAACACTACTGAGAATGTGGGTGGATTTATCACGCATATGTAAATTCTGGATTTACTAATTTAAAAAGGGTTGTTAATTATTTGGGAGACGATAATCATATTTGTGACTGCTGCAAAGAAGATCAGAAGTAAGTTCTTCTAAATATTTGTCTTTTTCTTTCTTCTGTTTTCTTCTTTCCTGGATTTCCAGTGTTTCTCATCACCCCTTTTTTAATACCTTTTTCTTTCTTTTAATATTTTCCTTATGTTTCTGTAGCTTTTAATCCTGTATAAACTCTTTCTCACTAAATCTATATATTAAAAAACAGCTCTGTGTGTGTGTGTGTGTGTGTTCCAGCATAACTCTGTAATGCCTCGAGCAATTTCAACCAAACTTGGTACACAGATGACTTACTCTCTGGAAACAAATACTGTGGTGGTAACACACCCCTAACACCCCTTGGGGTGTGTGTTCTGTTAATATACAGCCTGTTGTGCCTTAAAATGGCTTCTACTGTACTGTTGTAAAATGAATTCTACTGTGCAGCGCAGTGGAGTTGCCATGGGAATGGCTTCACAGTACTTCCACAAGGGGGCTCTCTCTGGTAAGAGGGAAAATCCAACATTAGAAATTAAGTTTGGTCAATTTCCCCCTATAAATAAACACCGGGAAACACCAGGATTATCGGCTGGTATAAAACAGAAAGTATAATTGATTCTGCTAACTTTAGAAAATTATTCCCGCTTTATTACCATATAAGAAAATCCCGCCTGGCTTTTGCCTATTGCTCTTCACATAACACAAGGGCTCTCACCTGTTAGGGAAGTCAGCCCCATACAGGTAGCAGCTAGCGTCACGCCAAGAACTGCCGCCGTGTCTTCTAACAGCACAACGTTTGTGCTGGGATCACACGCCAGAATAACTGAACATTGAAAAGAAATTAGCACACCGATACAATTCGAGAGAGATGATATACAAATAGATTTTAACTGTCATCATAATCCTTTCCTTCTTTGGGATACAGCTAGTCCTCGACCACAATTGAGCCCAAATTTTTTGTTCCTTATTGAAACTTATTTGTGAAGCTGAGTTCTGGCCCCGTTTTTACGACCTTTCTTGCCACCGTTGTTAAGTGAATCCCTGCAGCTGATAAAATTAGCAAGGCAGGTGTTCAGTGAATCGGGACTCTCCCGTTGAAACTGCTCGTTGGAAGGTTACAAAAGGGGGTGACGTGAGCAACGGTCGTAAGTATGAAGCAACTGCCAAGCATCTGAATTTTGATCACAGAGGCAGGGGGATGTTACAAAGGTTGTAACTGCGGGAAATGGCCCTTAGTCGCAATTTGGACAGTTACTAAATAAACCATTGTAACTTGAGGACTACCTGTACCTAAATTATTAAGTTATTATAAAGGGAAAGGTTCCTCTTGCACATACGTGCTAGTCGTTCCCAACTCTAGGGGGCGGCACTCATCTCCGTTTCAAAGCTGAAGAGCCAGCGCTGTCAGAAGACGTCTCCGTGGTCATGTGACCTGCACGACTCAACGCCAAAGGCGCACGGAACGCCGTTCCCTTCTCACCAAAGGTGGTTCCTATTTGTCTACTTGCATTTTTTACGTGCTTTCGAACTGCTAGGTTGGCAGAAGCTGGGACAAGCCACGGGAGCTCACTCCTAGGGATTCGAACCACCGAACTGCCAACCTTTCTGATCGACAAGCTCAGCGTCTTAGCCCCTGAGCCATCACGTCCCTCTAAGAGTTATTAAAGGGCATTTTAAAAAAAAGAATGTGGCTGAGCCAATTCCTGGGTATTAAAATCTACCTACCATACTGATAGAAGGTAAGTCCTTTGCTTCGAGCGCTCCTTCGGATTTCGTTGATGGCTACCAGGAGAGTAGCTGCAACAGGATCAACATAATTATTTCATTAAACAAGACAATGGGAAAAACCGTCTCCCAGTCCCACCCATGCAGCTCTTTTAATTTTTGGGTAAAAGAATCTAGAAAAGCTATCACTTGAAAATGAGACGGGAACCGTGAAACAATTTCAATATTGTGTTTGCATCGTAAGCCGCCCAGAGTTGCTGGGATCAGTGAGATGGGAGGCGTAAAAGTTTAACAAATAAAAGAAAAGCGAAGAATTCTAAGGATTTTCCTCAGTATTGGTTTTCCCTCTGGTGGCACTTAAAGATTTGGGATTTCTCTAAGCGGCCAATTCCATTTTGGCTTCCCGAATGATTTCCCTCACAGCTTAAAACCTGGGGGGGGGGGGGGAAGGGGGTCAGTTCAGATGATCTCACAAGCCAGAACCAACTGAACATAAAATCCGGGATGGCAAAGCTTTGGGGCCCTGAGAGATACTGAAATTCTTGAGCTTTCATGGACTTCCTTCACGCCTTCAGCTCTTTCTTTTCTAGAAATCCACTGGGGTCTCTTTCTGGCCAACTGATAATTAACCAGGATCCAATCTGAGTTGGTCACCAGAGATTTCGTCTTTCAAGGATTTCTGCCGGAGCTCATTTTCAGGGAATGGTCTGGTCGCCAACGGAGCTGGCAGCAGAGTCGGACAGTGAGGTGGTTGGGGAGGAGCATGGGACAGTCGTGGAGGCTGGGGGAGGCTCAGACAAGGGTTGGAGGCAGAGAGGGGGCCAGGACCATCTGGCAGTTCTCAGCTGCCTTGGGAGCTAGACAGCAGTGAGTCGGAAAAACAGCTGGAGCCTGTTCCCAGCGTGCGCATGCGCAGAGCTGCCAGAAGAAAAGAACAGCTCAGAAATCAGGGTCGACTTGGGAGTAAAGCCACAGGTGGAAGGGGATTGGCCCCTCCCATAGGACATAAAAGGAAGACCGAAAGGGGAGGGGGCTTTTGCAGGAAACAATTTGTTTGTTCGTTCCAGGAGTGTGAAGATCGGTCCGTGAATCCCAGAGACTCTGTGCCCAGCCTTTCCTTGCACAGCACCTCATTTGGGAAAATATTTACATGGCAGCTTTCCAAGCTAGATAAGGTCTGTGGTCATAAATCCACCTTTGAAAGACTGTTTGCCAGGCATTGGCTGAAGGTGAATGGGAGGAATTCACATTTGTTTAATAAAAGGGGGTTTGTTGGGACCAGGACTCTGCCTCGGGCTTTTTGGGGAAGCCTCGGTCAGAACAGGAATTTCTCTCTTAGCAAAGGGCTGTTTGAGGTGTGGTATTTATACCGTGCCTTTTGTGTGTGTTTATTTTTAAATTGCTAATTAGGGTGGCGATAGTTGGCAATTAAGTCAATAATCAACCAGCTTGCGGGAAAAGTGATCATGTAAGAGATAACTGGAATATAGTCCGATACTGTGTAATCTTTTTAATATTGGTTTTTTTAAAAAAAAATCGTAGGTATTACACAACAGTATTCTGACAGGTTAGAATGCTCACATCCGTAAAGGACTTAATTCGTCTAAAAAACTATTGCATGCTTGTAAGGTTCGACATTTTTGTCTGTTACGTAACGTACCTCCTTCCGACACCAAAGAGCCTGCTAAAATACAGTAAGCCTGAAAGGAACAGATAGGAGAAAGAAAAAGAGAAATTAATTTAGAATAATAATAATAATAATAATAATAATAATAATAATAATAATAATAATAATAATAGGAAGAAGAAGAAGAACAACAACAACAACAGGAACAATACAACAATAATTAAAATAATAACAATAATCTGAAATAAGCCATACCAATAACTATCTGTATCTTGATATGAGATCAAATCCTTTCTAAATATTTTTGCATTGTGGTCAGTAAGCTTCAGTCACCTAAACTTTAGATTTGAGATACTTGAGAGACCGCCTACTGCCAATTACCTCCACTAGACCGATAAGATCGCATAGATTAGGCCTCCTCCGAATTCCATCAGCCAGCCAGTGTAGACTGGCAACTACCCGGAGGACAGCCTTCTCGGTGGCTGCTCCGACCCTCTGGAACGAACTCCCCATGGAGATTCAGACCCTCACCACCCTCCAGTCCTTCCGCACCGCCCTTAAAATCTGGCTGTCCCGGCTGGCCTGGGGTTAACGATTCTAACCCCACTCGAATTGTATGACTGTTGTGTTCTTAAATGATGTAGTGTCTCCATGTTGTAAATTGTTTGTCTTCCCCCCCCCCTTTTGAACTGTGAGCCGCCCTGAGTCCCCCCAGGGAAAAGGGCGGCATACAAATAAAGTGAAAATGAAATGAAATGAAAGATGTCTTTAGATTTTAAAGAGACACTCTGCTCTCCATCTTAAAATAATAATTATTCCCCCAAATAGTGTAATAGAGCATGAAAGTTTTCCTCGTTCTATGGTGGCTTGATTTGGACTGCAAATGAATGAATGAATGAATGTGTTTGTTCATCGGCTTGTCTGCCTATCCTATCATCTCTCATTATCATTTGAATGTCTGTCTGTCTGTCCATCCATCCATATCGTATCCTCATTATCATTTGGATGTGTGTGTCCGTCTAATCTATCTATCATCTATTTCTCTATCATCTACCTGTCATCTATCTATGTGTCTGTTGTCTGTCTACTGTGTCTACTCTATCTATGTGTCTTTTGTCTGTCTACTGTGTTTTCCCCAAAAATAAGACAGGGTCTTATTTTCTTTTGACGGTTCTCCATAGACATCCAGCTAAAACAATGTTTCAAGGCAAACGTACCCAAAGAAGGGATTCCATCGGCTGAGGATTGAGTAACCCTATAATCCCGTGATACCACGAGAGACCGGCCCCCATCATGAAAATGCCAACGCCGCTAATCAGGGAGGCGATGTAGCGCATGTTTGTGAAGCCATACCTGGAAGGAGAGGAGAAGGGAAACCATCACTGTGATTAGCAAAGGGAAAACGGAAATGTCAGAGTGCGGAAGGCAGCACAAGTGATAAACGAGTTTGGAAATAAATTGGGAGTGAATGAGGGGTACCCTGTCAAAATCCAATTCAGATGAAATGCAATAATAAAAAAAGCAATAGCATTTAACTCGCCAAGCTTTTTACAGAGTCGGCCTCTTGCGCTCCACAAACAATCCGGGTCCTCGTTTTAACGACCTCAGAAGGATGGAAGGCTGAGTCGACCTTGAGCCGGTCAGGTTCGAACTGCTGGCAGTGGGCAGAGACAGCCTGCAATTCTGCATTGTAACCAATGTGCCACCGCAGCTCATATGCATTTTGCTCCTTATTAATGCAATTTTACACCCGGCAATTTCCCTAATCCTGTTTTCTCTTAAATCAGGATGAGGGTGAGGGTGAGAAGGAGGAGGAGGAAGAGGAGGAAGAAGAGGAAGAAGAAGGGGAGGGGGAGGAGAAGGAAGGAGAAGGAGAAGAAGAGAAGAAAAAGGAGAGGGGAGGAGGAGAAGAAGAGGAGGAAGAAGAAGGAGGAGGGGAGGAGAACAGGAAGAAGAAGAGGAATAAGAAGAAGAGGAGAAGGAAGAGGAAGAAGAAGAGAAGGAGGAAGAAGAGGAAGGAGGAGGAGGAGGAGAAGAAGAAATAATTTCAATTCTCATCCAAGGATTAGTTCCACCCCCATTTGCACTCTGATACAGGGGACCCTGAAGGCACAGATAAACCCCCAAGTTCCTCAAAAGCTGTCAGGGAGAATGCTAACTGCAAAGAAATACGATCCTTCCAAAATCCCCCCCTTCCAAATCATCCTTCCATCCTGCCCTCCCCATCCTGCAAGAACCGATGAAGCTTCTTTTGGACGAGAAGCGAAATGTCTCCTTCTTCTACCTCAACTATGACCAGATGACTAAAGATCTCCACAGACATTTTTAAAAAGTAACTATGATTGTAAGGAGAACAATCATAAGGAGAAGTGGGTGCTGGCCACATATTGATATTTCTCAACTTCTGACGGCTTTAAGACATGTGGCCTTTAGCTGAGGTCTATGGGGCTGAAAGCTGTCAAGAATAAGAAATTATGCCAGGGATTGTCTTAAAGCACCAAGAACTCTCAACTTTATTCCCCCAAACTGTTAAATTGCAGTATTTTTGGAGTATAAGACGCCCCCCCCAAAAAGAGGGTGAAAATTTGAGTGTGCCTTATATACTGACTGTAGCTCCGCCAGCCCCCACCCTTTGGCCTCTGCCTCCCAGTAATTTGCCTCCTTGCAGCAAACAGCAAACGGCCTATTTCAGCTTCAGCACAGCCTGATTAGCACAAGCAGCTGATTGTCGGTTGGATCGGCCTCCCGACCATCAGCTGTTTCAGACTTCAGGGATTGCCATAGCCTATTGCCGACTCGGGGTGCCCCATTTTCGTCCTCTGCGCACCCCATTTTCCACCCATTCCGATCCCCGCCGCCCGGAATAGGTGGAAAATGGGGTCTGCAGAGGCCAAAAATGGGACGCCGAGGCCGAAAATAGGGTGCGCCAAGGCGGCAATAGGCAATGGTAATCCCTGCAGCCTGAAACAGCTGATCGTCGGGAGGCCG
Organism: Thamnophis sirtalis; assembly: GCF_051295495.1. Classification (NCBI taxonomy): domain Eukaryota; kingdom Metazoa; phylum Chordata; class Lepidosauria; order Squamata; family Natricidae; genus Thamnophis; species Thamnophis sirtalis. The sequence goes on along the minus strand of NW_028261390.1, from coordinate 70,352,603 downwards.
GTCCAACCAACAATCAGCTGCTTGTGCTAATCAGGCTGTGCTGAAGCTGAAACTGAAACAGGCTGTTTGCTGCAAGGAGGCAAATTGCTGGGAGGCAGAATTTTTTTTTCTTGTTTTCCTACCCAAAAGCTAGGTGCGTCTTATACTTCGGAGCATCTTATACTTCGGAAAATACGGTTATTTCACTGAATCTGAGCTTCGGCTAAAATGTCCAAAACAGAAGAAAAGATATGGGCAATTGTTGTTGTTGTTTTTTTCTTTCGAACAAAACAGAAAATTTCAAAACAAGAGGAAAAAGAAAAGGGTTCAAAATCCTTACGGGTGGCTTTCGTCAGGTATCCTCACCGACTGGCTGATCCCCAACGCGAGCAAGCCCTGTATGTGGGGGGGAGGAAAGGGGGGGGGAGAGACCCCCATGTGATTCAGCATCTTGAATTTCAGTTCGTCGCCAACAAAAACGGGACAATTCGATTATTTAATTTTAGGTTTCACCATGCATTAAAGTCTTATCAATTTTTTTTCAATCGTGGAAATGCTTTAATAACTTTAATAATTTAGGTACAGGTAGTCCTCAACTTACAACATTTCATTTAGTCACCGTTCAAAGTTACAACAGGACTGAAAAAAAAGTGACTTGCGGCCGTTTTTCACAGTTACGGCCTTTGCAGCATCCCAATGGTCGTGGTTTCAGAATTCAGACGATTGGCAACGGGTTCATACTTATGGCTGTTGCTATGTCCCAAGGTCACAAGATCCGCTTTTGCGACCTTCAGACAAGCAAAGTCGATGGGGAACCCAGATTCACTTAACAACCGGGTTACTGATGTATCAACGGCAAATACGGTACCTGTGTATCACAGGAGATAGAATAGAGCTGCGGTCGAAAAGTACAATTTTATCTTTGGCGGATCCTCGCAAAGGATCCCTCCGTGTTTATCAACGTATAAAGGTGCCTCCCACATTGGAGGGCAGGCCATGCTGAGCTCGGCTGGCGTTAAAACGAAACACCCAGAAACCCTGATCGTCGTGATGATGATGATGAGGGTCCCTTAAGTGGGACGTGATGAAACATCTGCAGGGAAAACCCGCCAAGCCGAGACTCCCGCGTTCAACCCTGAGCTGCAGGTAATCCCCTTCTGTGGTGTTGTGAAGTCCAACGCGACAGCAAATCAACCGCACGCTGCATCGCGTCAACTCCATGAGGAGCACCGAACGGCAAACCTGGCTACTTACTTGATTGCAAGTATCTGCTAAGGAATGTATGGCTTCGGAGAACATGCTGGCAGAGCCCGTATACACCCAGGCAAGGAGTTTGAAGAAAAAATTCAAGCCGTTTCTGTGGGAGGGGGAAGAGACACTATCGTCACAAGGAGGTAACGACAGACTCACAATTTATTTATTTTGGCTGGGAGACTCCACAAAGTTTAAATACGCAATGCCACCCTTTGTTGTGACCTGGGCTTCCCCAGCAGCACGAAGCCGAGTCCTCGTCCCGATAAACCCCTTTTATTTAATTTAGAGTGAATTCCCCTCCAGCAAAGTCTTTCTTCTCCCACAGTCTTTCAAGAGAGTTTACAATTACCGGCCTTTCTCGGGCTTGGAGAGCGGCCAGGCCGAGATCTTTCAGAGGCCGGAATAGTTGGCAAGAATGCAGGGATGAACTGATTGTCTCCTGCAAACTCCACTCCCGCTTTTATTCCCTCTGGGAGGGGCCATTCACCGTCCACCTGTGGCCTTCCTCCCAAGTCGACCCCTGTTCTTTAGCTGTTCCCTTCGTCTGGCAACTCTGCGCATGCGCACACAGGGAATAGGCTGTTCATCTGCTTCATTGATGTCTGCCTCCAAAGGCAGATGATAACTATCAGATAGCCTTGGCCCCCACTCTGCCTCCGACACAGAGCCCTCTTCTGAGCCTTCCCCAGACTCCAGAACTGGCCCATGTTCCTTCCCAACCTCCTCACTGTCCGAATCTACTGCAAGCTCCATTGATGTACTACAACACCTTTGCTCTTGGATTGACAAATGATTAATGAAATTAGCAAGCTCCCTAAGATATTCACAAAGCCAGGCATTGGGGGGAGGAGGAAGACAAGTGTGGGAACTACCAAAATGTCGAAGTCTCCAGGGCACAGGAGAAAGCCTCCGAGTCACAGGAATTCAAAATAGACGGCAGCTTTCACCTTCCCACTACTGTTCAAATCCCCTTCTGTTTCCCTTTCAAATTATCCATGTTTGGCACATGTGGTTTGCACCAACCGGATCTGGGCAGCATTGTGACCACGTGTGGGAAACAGCAAAAGTGCAGGTGAGAAGGGAAAACAAAATAGACTAGCCAGCAATTGTTCCTGCTTTCCAAAAAGCCTTGTTTTGAGAAGCTGGAAATCCTCCATCTTCCCTGGGACTTTCTCTGATTTGTAAGGCGGATTTAATTTGGATCAAATCCTGAAAGCATTGTCTTAAATAACAACCTGTAAACAATGCAATAATGGTCCAATAATTTGCAGGGGGGGAATATTTTAATTAGGATAGCGCTGGAAGGGACCTTGGAGGTCTTCTAGTCCAACCCCCTGCTCAAGCAGGAGACTCTGGCCTATACCATTTCAGACAGGAGACTGTCCAGTGTTTGGTGCTTTCTGGTCCTTTTATTTACATAAAAATTGCCTTAAGCTCTTACCACTTGCTTCCAGAAGTTGTGGGTGCCGCAACACTGGAGGTTTTTAGGAAGAGATTGGACTGAAAGGGTGTAGGGCCTGAGCAGAGGGTTGGACTAGAAGACCTCCAAGGTCCCTCCCAACTGCCATTCCACAGTTTAATATTCCGACTCAGCCAACCTTTTAAGCTTTCCTTTCTAAACTAAAATTCTCATTTCCGATGCAGCAATATATGACAACACAAGAAGACAGCATTGAGCTGCGTCAGATTAAGCCTTGCAGCGTCTATGTTCAAGAGGCGTGCACACCTGAAGGAGGAAAAGGGAAAAAAGAAAACTTACATGCAAATAGCGACCATCACCACTTTTCCGGGTCCGCTCAGAAATACAGCTGAGGCACGGGAACGTGGCTGAATTAAAGACAGAAGCATGCAGTTTAAGACAAGCTACACGCTTCCCTGTATGTGTTTCATAAACAATGCAACGGCTTTACAAATACAATGTCGGGTTAAAGCAAGAGTGTATGATCAAGCGTGCGTTGATTAGCGCTTAGAACCATGATGGAGAACCTATGGCACTCGTGCCACGGAGGGCACTTTGAGCCATAATTGCTGGCACGCCGGCCGTGCGCATAAGAAAAAGGTTCACCATCACTGGCTTAGAATAAAATCAGTCAGATCTATACCTGAAAATAATAGTTCTGGAGGGGGGGGGAAGCAGCCACCGACACTGAGTAGTTTTTTTTTTTACGAGAAATAAGATTTTCTACTCAAAGGGATCCCGGCAACTCAACCAAGCAATGGGCCATTTTTCACAAAAACGGAGGCGTTTCTATAGCAGTTAGCAGTTAGACTTATATACCGCTTCATAGGGCTTCCAGCCCTCTCTAAGCGGTTTACAGAGTCAGCATATCGCCCCCAACAACAATCCGGGTCCTCATTTCACCCACCTCGGAAGGATGGAAGGCTGAGTCAACCTTGAGCCGGTGAGATTTGAACCGCTGAACTGCAGATAACAGTCAGCTGAAGTGGCCTGCAGTACTGCACCCTAACCACTGCGCCACCTCGGTTTCTGCATTCCCCAGCCCTGCTGAAACCTGCAGAGTGCTCCTGGGGGCCGGGGAGAACAAGAACTTTTTTTTTCTTACTTCCCTCTTCTAAATCTTGGTACGTCTTATACACCGGTGCATCTTACAGTCCGAAAAATATGGTACATCAACAATTGCCCTTAAAAAATAGGCCATGCATAGGCTTTTACAACCAATGTTAAAAAATATCTTCACCTTGGTTTCTCCTTGGAAATTTCGGTATTCTCTCAACAACTTCTGGCTTCTAAATAATTCTGTAAAAAGAACAGAGGAAGATGGATGAAATAATAATCTTGATAGCAGTAACAACTGTCAAGAAAACTGGAAATCAAAGTATTTATTGATCTGAAAAGTGACTGCTATCGGACTAGTCAATAATGACCTAATATCATCTCAAACCCAAATCAACCCAGCCTCCTCCTCCTCTTCTTTTAATGATGCCATAATCCCTTGTTTACTGACCGGATGCCCTTCCCTGTCACCAGTGTGGAGTTTTGTTCGGCAGATATATTCTCATTGTGCCCAGAGAGATAAATATCTGTCTCTACCTGGGACTGAACTCACAGCCTCCTGATTATAAGGCAAGAGGCTCCACCTCTAGGCCACCGCACCCCTCATTAACCCAGCCTCCCCTTGCGTCTCATTAAATCTACTTCCAGAAGATTATAGGGGCTAATAGAAATTGACTCTGAAAGACTGTATGATTAAATGGGCTCAAAAGTTGAAGAACCAATAATGTTGGATACATGGGAGAAGATAATGGGTGAGAAACGTAAAATTTACACAGGCCCAAAACCTGAGAGAAGATCATAGGAGCCACAGACAAAAACGCAATTGAATTAAATACGCCACTGGCTCTCCCGAAGCAGTCAAAATTGCGAAGTGCTTCCGGAAGCGTGCTTTACACTTACTTTCCATGTATTCCCTTTCGGCCTCTATGCGTCTTTTCCTCTCTCGAGCGAGAGCTTCAGGGCTTCCCCAGACTTCTATAGACCTGTTTTACAAAGCGGGGAGGGGGGGGGGAAGACAAGAGATCTGAAGACAAGACAACGCTTTTGACTATGAAAAAAGGGGGTGAATATGGGGCGTGCCCTCTGGAAGGTGGAATGTAGATGGGTGTAGGACATTTCGCCTGAGCTAACAAAATGGGATGTTAACCAGTGGTGGGACGCTGCCAGTTTAACCACCAAGTTTGGTGAGCTCATGCTTCGCGCGAGGGCTTCGCGCGGAAAACGAAGCATTTATAGCAATAGCAATAGCAGTAGACTTATATACCGCTTCATAGGCCTTTCAGGCCTCTCTAAGCGGTTTACAGAGAGTCAGCATATTGCCCCCAACAATCTGGGTCCTCATTTCACCCACCTCGGAAGGATGGAAGGCTGAGTCAACCCTGAGCCGGTGGGATTTGAACCGCTGACCTGCTGATCTAGCAGTAGCCTGCAGTGCTGCATTTAACCACTGCGCCACCTTGGCTCTTAGATGCTCAGCTGCTTACCTTCCAAGTAAGTCAGCAACGGTAAGTAAAGCAGCTGAGGGGGGGGGGGAGGGAATCAGCTGTGCGGCGTGATTGAGATGGGCTAGAAAGCAGGAAATAAAGAACAGGACAGAGTAGGGGCGGGTAGGCGGGGCCAGCTGATTGTGGGAGCTAAACAGTGCACTCAAACCGGTCCAAATCGGCTGTGTACCACCTCTGATATTAACCAGGCTAAGCTAAGGAAAGGAGGGGGAGGAGCCTGCTGATTCTGAAAGAGGTTTTTACTCTTCCTGAATCAAGCTCGCATGAGGATTCAAGCAGCCTTCCTCCAACGTGCTGCTACGCAGATGACTTGAATGGTAGGTTGCAATTTCTCTGGATCACAGCAGATTTAACACAATTAAACCTTCCACATTTCCCCTTTTAATATCTTCATCAACACAGCAAGGATCGATGAGAAAGGAGGCACAATTTGTTGTGTCACAGCATGAGCCGCGCTGTCTCTTTTAAGCGCGCCATGTTTGAAAAAAAAAAAAGAGAAATACGAAAAGCGTTGCTTATGTCGTTTACTCGAAATGTTCTGGCAATGCTTTTATTCCCTACTATTTTTAAGATTCTTCTCTAATCTGGTGATTGGTTAGATGGTAGGAAAAACAGCAGGGTAGATAAAAATCGATGATTTTATTAAAAAATGGGATTATTTATTTAAATTGGATTTATTTTTATCAAGCTTATTTTAATTAATAAAATGCTTTTGGAGTAAAGGTAGTTTTCTGTTTAAGATACATATAATAATTTAGCTAATTCAGCATGAAATGGAGCTTCGTTATGTAGCATAAGGCTGTATATTCTGCAGTATTTACATTTTTGATAAAACCTTTGCAATGAATCCAAGAGATAACATGCACTGCATTGATGCATTCACACAATTTCACAGTAACCGTGAGATAAATCATAAAAGAAAGTTGAGGAATATTCCTTCATCCCATTGCTTTGCAAATCTAGGTACACTACAAACTGTATGATTGTTTGAAGAGAAATGCATCTGTACCACCAGGCTCTAAGTGGGAGGAGGAAGGGCAAGCAGTGAAAACGAAAGTGAAACTTTCTAAGCAGCCCATAAATATAATATTAAAGAGCACCTGTCATTTCATATCCATCATGGCGGCGCCTGTTAGCGGGATCCACTCACCTGCTGCCCGCCATATCCCTCACCTTGGTGTGTGACTGCGGCATCACCATCTGTCCCGTTAAAGTGACTGGGACTGTCGGTGAGTCAACAGTGGGTCAGAGGAGGAGCCACTGCGGGAGAGAGATGACAGTTGCTCTTTAAAAATTATGATTGAAGAATAGCGCTCGCACAATGTTGGAAAAGTGACACCATGCTGAACAGACTGCTTGATAATCCAAAAGATTTTTGATTGTGCAGAGATGGATGAACTCACATTGGAGTTAAGGGACAAGGAAGACCCAGAATAGTATGCAGTTTGGGAAAACTGGTATCAATGGATAAATAATAGGAACATGAAATGTATAGCTTAGAAATATAGATGTATAGATACAGGAATAATTAGGAATGTATAAAAATGCATTTGAATAACAAATGATTATGTTAGTACTGTCAAAAAGGATTGCAACTTATACAAAACTATTTTAAAAAGTATTTGTATTTTAAAGTTTATAATTTTCAATAAAGGTTTGATTTTTTTAAAAAAAATTATGATTGAAATCGAGTTGATTGAAATCAAGCCTTTTTACTCGTGATTTAGATCCAGCCTGGAAAACACACATTAAGCATTGCCCATTCCCCCTAAGCCACAAGTGAGGGGAAAAAATTAACCAACACCCTGGATTCTAAACTCTGGTTTTATTGCCTGAAGAAACCACAACTAAACGAGGGTCAAAACTGACAGGAGTTAGAACAGTTTACCAGTTAATGAGCAAATTGTGTGAACTCCACAGGAAAGCGTTAGAAATTAAAATCTCTACTTAAGATAACCTTTTCAAAGATGCTCTTACTTAGCTTCCACTTCCGATCTCAAAAAGACAGTGAAAGCTTCCGTGTCGTTGTGAGGGCTTCGCCGCTTGATTTTCCTAAGCTGGTCAAGATCACTGTTGAAGGAGACAGGGGGAAAAAAATAAAGAATCTTGAAAGAAGAAGAGCGAAGATTATAAAGACGATCCAAGCTCACCCTCTGGAAGGGGCACCCATTTTACAGGATCCCAGCTGTGGCAAGCAGGTTACTATTAAATAACAAACACGTTATTTATATTTATAATTTTATTGTATGTTATCCTATAACTATTGTATTTGACCTGCCAATTACCTCCCTAAGACCTATCAGATCACACAGATTAGGCCTCCTCCGAGTCCCATCCGCCAGTCAGTGTCGACTGGCAACTACGCGGAGGAGAGCCTTTTCAGTAGTAGCTCCGACCCTTTGGAACAATCTCCCCGTGGAGATTCGTACCCTCACCACCCGCCAGACCTTCCGCACAGCCCTCAAGACCTGGCTATCCCGTCAGGCCTGGGGATAAAGACTGTAATCTGTCCCCACCCGAATGATGAATGTTGTGTTTTATTTTTACTTGCACTGTTTTCATGTTTATTGTTTTTTTGTCTTGTATCCCCCTCCCTATAAATTGTAAGCCGCCCTGAGTCCCCTCAGGGAAAAGGGCGGCCTATAAATAATAAACGAAACGAAACGAAACGAAACCTGACTCTTATTTTAAATTGGTCGTATAAGATTTTATTGGCGATATGTGTTTGAACCTTGTGCTTTTGATATGGCCTATGGCTCTGATGGCGAACCTATGGGATGCGTGCCACAGGTGCCACACGGAGCCATTTGTAAGGGCACGCGAGACGTTGCCCTGTCAGCTCCTTTCTTTTGAGGCCGTTTTCCTTGAAGCCTCCAGAGCGCGAAAAACCAGCCCGACAGGCAAACCGGACGTTCGGGAATGGACTTCCGGTTTGCCCATAGGGCCAGTTTTTCCCACTCCGGAGGCTTCAGTGAAGCTCCTCCCCCCTATGCGGGGGCCGAGGTTTTCGCCCACCCCAGGCTCCTAAAAAGTCAATAAAGCTATCATACTACTACCAACAAAAATGGACTGGAGCTTTGCAAAGTATTTTTTTGCTTGCAATCCTAAAATGAAAAGAGTGGTACCTCGGTACTCATCGTTAATTGGTCCTGGGAGGCACGACAAGTACCAAACTAATTTTCCCCACAAGGAATAATAGGATGAGTCACAACGCAGCCGAAATCGCCAAGTTCCAGCTGGTGCATTGAGTAGCAATAGCATTTAAACCTATATACCGCTTCGCAGTGCTTCTACAGCCCTCTCTAAGCGGTTTACAGAGTCGGCCTCTTGCCCCCAACAATCTGGGTCCTCATTTTATGGGTCCTCGGAAGGACGGAAGGCTGAGTCGACCTTGAGCCTGGTGAGATTTGAACTGCCAAATTGCAGGCAACCAGGATTCAGCAGAAGTAGCCTGCAGCACTGCACTCTAACCACTGTGCCACCGTGGCTCTAAGTACCAAACAAACAATGAGTACGGGGACAAAATGTTTGTGTGAAAATGCGTTGAGTGCCAAATTCAATGAGTTTCGAAACAGTTGAGTACCAAGATGCCACAGAATTTGGTGCCTCTTGTTGGCAGCATTTTTCACCACCCACTTGTAACTTGTAAAGTTGTAGAGTAACTTTGAAAAACAATTATGTCGTTCAAACTTAACATCTGAGAGATGAACGTACCTGGACTTAAGGCAAAATTCACTTATTGCTCTCACGCCAGTGATGAAGTTATTCTTGGTGTACTTTGGTCCATAGTCTCTTTTTTTAAGCACAGCTTTCACTTGAAAAGAGAAGTGGGGGGAGAGATTTACACGCAGAGGTTGGGAGCTTATAAGATACAAGTCAGAAGCCGACTTACAACAGTTCGTTTAGTGAACATTCGGAGTTACAACAGCACTGAAAAAGGTGATTTATGACCATTGTTCACACTTATCATTGTTGCAGCATCTCTATGGCCATGGGATTTACATTCAGATGCTTGACAACTGACTCACATTTATGACGGTTGCAGTATTCCCGGAGTCACATGATCCTCCTTTGCGACAAGCCAATTCAATGGGGAAACCAGATTCACTTAACAACTGTTGTTACTAATTTAAGAACTGCAGTGATTCACTTAATAAATGCCTTGAGAAAAAGTTATAAAATGGGGCAAAGCTCACTTAACGAATGTTTCACTTAGCAAAAGAAATTTTGGGCTCAATTATGGTTGGGTGTCAAGGACTCCTTGTGCTAATGTAACACATTTTCACCTACTGGATTAAGCCCACCAGCACTTATTCTAATTCATCATAGGGATTAGATGTGATCTGGTTGTAAAACTTGAAAAGTGAATGACAAAACCAAAAGGAGTTTCTCAGTCAGTAGAGCAGTGAGAATGATACTTTATTACCAACCAAGAATGGACTTATTTAAAAATTAAATTGGATTTGTAGTCCGAATACCCTTGTAGGTAAATACAGATTATTGTCTTTGGTAGCTTTATCAAAAAGGGATTCTAAAACCATCTTAAACATCTAGGCATGCCCACAGAAGGACATCAATTACCTTTGACTTGAATTGGTTGCTGTGGGAAAGGAATTTGATTGATAGCGTCTCGGGCTGGAAAAATAAAAGACATAGCCATATTGCTGTGTTTGTGTTGTAAGAATAAAACAGAAAGATATTAGGACAGCATTATTTGGCAAATGGAATGGACATTGGAAGAAAGCAATTTCAAATTTTCTACATAAATCTTCCAGGGATTTGTTTCAGGCATGAAATCCTATTATCTTTGCTACCAGTTTGGAACTGGGGAGCCCGCACTTCTGCACATGCGCAGAACCTTCAACGCATACGCAGAGCATCTGTGGTGACATCTGAGTGGGTGGAGCCTCTTGCCAGCGCCGCTACCAGCTCGCCCGAACTGGGGCGAACTGGCAGAATAAAACCTCTGATTTATTTCCCTCCTGTGCTACTCCACAATTCAAATTTTAATCGGTTCACTTGACCACCAAAAACGTCCTTTATATTGTAAGGACACAACAAAAGAAACACCCGTGTCTTGTGGATAGATTGTGGTATTTTGTCTTAAATGTCAGAAAGAAAGGAAGTGAGAATTCTTTTAGCTCTGAAATATTCTTTTGCATTCTAGGGCACAATTCACTCCAAGTTAAAAACTACACAATACCACTGATTTTACGAAGAGTAAAATGTATCACAGATACATGATCATACATCTTTAATTAGCAGCCTGAAGTATTGAGTTATGACCTCAGTAACAAAGTTACTATGTGGTTGCTTTATTTCCTGGACAGCAACCATATATCCGCTACCGGTAAATTGAAATTAATTCCACTAAATTAAAGACATTAGAATTCGCCTTCTGAATGGAGGACCTTGGCAAGAAAGTATCTTTCTGTTAATAACAAGCATGCTTGACTCATGGCATGAATTAGTTTTTAGAAAAACACAACTCCTTGATTTTAAGACAAGAATTTCTCCTCGAACTTGGGAGAAAAAGGCAACAAAATCAGAATAATCTTTTCAATTAAATAAGATGCACAGAACAGACCTAAACGTACACATTTTTATTTGTTCCAATACACAGTGGAAACTTGTTGAGCCTCCTTGAAAATAGAGTTGTTCCCAATAGAACTTTTTAAAAAGCTAAACGTTAGCTATAAAGGTGTTTTCTGTTCTTATCTCTGCAGCATTAAAATTACAATCACACAGTTATTTTATGATATGGGAATTAGAGAATAAAAATGGAAGATGGAAATAAAAGGAGATTAAAGAAGAGTAGAAAATATGTTAAGATAGAGATGTTAATATAATAATTGTTAGTATGGGGAGGATTATTATGCTTAATGTTATTATTACATTTTCATTATAAGATAAATTAAGAGGGGGAAATGAACAGGTTTACTATGTTCAACTGTTTAATAGTCTATAATTCTAAGATTAGAGAATCAATGAATAATGTTGTAAACTTAAAAAACTTTAAAAAATACAGTCACATGTTTTCAATGGGGAAGCCAGAGCTAGAAGTCAAATACAATTCCTTTCATGTTTCCCAGTAGTATTTTCCCCCTGTAAAATGAACAGGGGGGGTTGAGAAATTAACATGTAAACTCTGATCAGGAAAAAGAGTCACGTAACAACATGTCTTAACGGAGTATTGGTCATTTCAAGGAGGGTTACGCATCTTCTCTGTACATATATCTAAAAGGTCTAACAAAAATGTATTGCTCAAAAGAAAGTAAGTCTCACTTATTTAACTAAAGGATAGTCAATCTCAGAGAGTGAAGTCCAAAATATATTGTACGGGTGGTCCTCGAGTTACAAAAGTTCATTCAGTGACCGTTCAAAGTTACGACGGCATGGAATAAAGCGACGTTATGACCGCTTTTCACACTTATCACCACTGCAGCATCCCGACGGTCACAGGTTTTACACCTGAATGCTTGACCACTGGTTAATATTTATGACGGTTGTAGTGTCCCGGGGGTCACGCATTCCCCTTGCATAACATTCCGACAAGCAAAATCAATGGAGAAGCCAGATTCACTTAACAACCAGGTTGCTAACTGAACAACTGCAGTGATTCACTTAGCAACTGTAGCAAGGAAGGTCGTAAAAGGGGGCAAAATTCACTTAGCAAACGTCTCGATTAGCAGTAGACATTTTTGGGTTGAATTGTGGTCATTAAGTTGAAGCTTACCTATATTTCAAAGTATTGAAATATCATAGGTAAATCAAAAGGGGTGGAGACCATTTAAGGGGAGCAGGATCGGTGCCTTCTCCTATCATTTTCAGATGATTCAAAGTCGCGACCTGTTTTAAACCTGGTTAATTCTAATCACTTCATTACAGCATTGCTATCAAATAAATCTCTGGAGTGAAGAGGAACAGCTATAAGGTAAAGGTTCCCCTCACACATGTGTGCTAGTCGTTCCCGACAAGGGGATGGTGCTCATCTCCGTTTCTAGGGGGTGCTGCTCATCTCCATTTCAAAGCCGAAGAGCCAGCGCTGTCCGAAGACGTCTCCGTGGTCATGTGGCTGGCATGTCTCAACGCCAAAGGCGCATAGAACGCTATTACCTTCCCACCAAAGGTGGTTCCCGTTTTTCTACTTGCATTTTTATGTACTTTCAAACTGCCAGGTTGGCAGAATCTGGGACAATTAATGGGAGCTCACTCCATTAGGCGGTACTAGGGATCCAAACCACCGAACTGCCGACCTTTCTGATCGACAAGCTAAGCATCTTAGCCACTGAGCCACCACGTATAGGAAGTACCTATACTGACCCCATAAACACAGGTCGTGAACGGGATGAACCTACCAGACGCTGTTTTCTGCGCGCTGCCTTCTGAGGCCGAAGAACTGGCATCTTGAGTTCTTGTGCTGTTTTTCTGATCGTTGGAGGAGCAAGCTCTGACTTGACTGGCGGGATGAGGGAGAGGCCTACCTGGCAGAATGGCCAGGAGTCTCCCAGGTTTAATGGGTACTTGCCAGCCTGATGGAAACATGAAAGTAGATGATTGTTTTAGAAGGTGTTCTTCTGACCTTTGGTCAATACTAAAAACCAGGTGAGAAGATATCACACAGTTATGATTATTGAAATGTTTGCTAGATGGGCTTTGGAAAGGACAATAGGAAGGTTGCAGAGAACAGGTCAAAGTTGGCAAAGGGAAAAGGATATTCAAGTGAGACAGAACTTTCCCCAAATGGAACAATGGTTATCACTAAACCTGATACAGCACAAAGAAAATAGCAGTCCCGTGCAAAAGAAATTTTTAAAAAGCCAAGAGGTACCAGATAACAGAGTTTTTCATCTCACACGTGATTATGAAACGGTAAATGTTAGTATTGCTGAACCGTTTTATGTCAAATTAAAATATTTCTCCAATACGAAGTTTATTTACTTCACATCCCCCAAATTCCACTCATCAGGAACAATGACTTTATTATGCTAATGGGATGCAGTAAAGTTAGCTTCTGCTTTAAATAGAATAATTTAAGGCTACAGAGAAAGATTTGCAAAATAATAAATAAGACAAGATTATCCAACAACCAGACAGAGATGTATTTAAACAGAGTGAGCCTTTTTTTTTTTCCTTTCAAGCTACTGACACACACAAAATGGCCTGAACTTGATATAAAAAAATAAAGATAAAGGTTCCCCTCACACTAATCCTTCCAGACTCTAGGGAGCGGTGCTCATCTCCATTTCAAAGCCGAAGAGCCAGCGCTGTCCAAAGACGTCTCCGTGGTCATGTGGCCGGCATGACTCAACACCGAAGGCGCATGGAACGCTGTTACCTTCCCACCAAAGGTGGTCCCTATTTTTCTACTGGCATTTTTTACATGCCTTTAAACTGCTAAGTTGGCAGAAGTTGGGACAAGTAATGGGAATGCACTCCGTTACGTGATGCTAGGGATTTGAACTGCCAAACTGGCGACCTTTCTGATTGACCAGTGTCTTAGCCACTTGAGCCATCGCGTTGAACTTGATATATTTACAAGCTAAAATAAATCTATGCAAGCAGCTAACAGCTGAATTCCCATGCAATATTAGGCTTGATTTTCATTTAATACATACAAGCCTGGTTGGGGAAATCTGGGAGTTGGAAGTCCCCCAAGCGTTGAAATTGCCAAAGTTTGACACCTCTGATCAAAAAAATTATACTCTCGACACAGAAGTAATATTAGAATGATACCAAGTGCCACATTTAGACTTCTGCTGAACGAATGCTAACAAAGGAGAACAACCTTGCAAGCAATTATACTTCAGCTCTCCTTCCACAGCTCTGGAGCTGTGGATCTTGTCCACATATTGGTTTATATTGAATTGCTAAGGAAAGTCTGCTAATGAACGAGGCCAACGCCAGAAAAAAGCCTCTCGCCCAAACGTTTTAGCCCGTGTCTCGCTTAGCAACATGCAGTGGGCCTCCATGATGGTCATAAGTCGAGGACTGCCTGTATTAATACACCCCTCCTCCATAAAAACCACCCCTCCCTCCCTGGACGGCCAAGAGGGCCCCTGGCAGCTCCTTCCAGGCCGGCCGGAGCTCCCCTCAGAGCCCAGGAAGCCTCGCCGGCCGCACTCACCGGGGCAGACCGGCGGGCACCGGGCCCCCCGACGCAGCAGCAGCAGCCGCAGCTGGCAAAAGGAACGCCATCCCTTCCGCTGAGCGGCCAGAGCCGGCAGCATCCTCCTTCCGCGCTCGGGCTACGGGCGAAAGGAGAAGGAGGCCGGCGAGGAAATCGCCTCATGGGTGACTCTTCGCCCGGCCGGCTCTCCACAGACAAGGGGCCGCCATTTTTGGGGAGCCGGAAACCGGATGTGAGGGGGGAAGGAAAAGAAAACCCGTGCCGCTCTGTCTTCCTCTTCTCTATGGTCCGCCTTGCGGGGCGCTACAACGCCAATAGAGGGAGAAAGGCAAGCGTTTTTCCCCCTCCCCTACGTCATTTCCTGTTCAGGCGTAACCATTTTCCCCTGGGTTCATTTCTTCTCTTCGCCCCCCCCCATCTGAAATGGGACAGTCCATTTTAACCAGCACTCCCCTTGAGAGCGAAAACCAAGTTAATCTTGGTTAGTTTGTGTTCCTAGAACGAAGTAGGGCTGTGGACTGGACAGGGAAAGTGGGGGGTGGTAGAAGACAAGTCAAGGAAGCTTTCAAGAAGAGACTGGACTGCCCTCTATCAGAAATGGCATAGGGTCTCCTGCTTGGGCTGGACTAGATGACCTCCAAGCTCCCTTCCAACTTCTTCTATTATTGTTCTGTTATTCGGAATTTGTGGGAGCTCCATCCCTGGAAGCTTTCAAGAAGATACCGGAGTGCCCTCTGTCAGAAATGGGGTAGGGTGTTTGTGCGTGGGGGTTGGACTAGATGACCTCCAAGCTCCCTTCCAACAGACTAACAGTCTATTATCATTCTGTTATTCAGAAGTTGTGGGAGATTCATCCCTGGAGGCTTTGAAGAAGAGACTGGACTGCCCTCTGTCAGAAATTGCTTAGGATCTCCTCCTTGAGAATGGGGGTTGGACTAGATGACCTCCAAGGTCGCTTCCGACACTGTTATTCTGTAAGGATCTCCTGCTTAAGCAGGGGGAGCTTCATTTCAAGCCTCTTGCCCCCAACAATCTGGGTCCTCATTTTACCCACCCTCCGAAGGACGGAAGGCTGAGTCAACCTTCAGCCTGGTGAGATTCGAACTGCCAAACTGCTGGCAGCCGGGGACCAGCAGAATCCTGCAGTACTAATCACTCTAACCCACCATAGCTCTTTTTGTTGTAGTTGTGACATATCTTACAGAGGGCGAATTACGTGTTCTGTTCCACAAGGGGGAAGCATTTGAGATAGAAAATGCAAGCAAGATGCAAATCCAAGCATCTCTGACTTTGAATTAGTCGATATTCAGATCTGACGGAATACCTCAACCAACGTAGTTTAACGCATTTCAGGATTTTCATCTTGTTGTAAAGGTGGAAGCTCGGTGGAACTTAGAATTCGTCCTGTGGCTTCATACACCAATGGCTCTTGGAACGCAACCCCTAAACATGTGTTAAGAACGAATGCGAATTGAAGAGGCAATGTAGCTGACTATTAAAAATAAGGTCTTATACGAAGGCTCAGGAAACAAACAGAACTTGCCCTCAAGGGCTGTAGCAAAAACGGCATTCATCTGAACCACTCAAATGAGGACGCAGATATACCGTATTTTTCAGAGTATAAGACGCACCTTTTCCCCCCATTAAAAGGTGAAAATTTGGGTGCGTCTTATACACTGAATGTAGCCCCACCCACCCACCGTCCCCCACCCTTTGGCCTCTGCCTCCCTGCAATTTATCTCCTTGCAGCAAACGGGGGAAATGGGGCTTGCAGAGGCTGGAATAGGCTGTGGCAATCCCTGCAGCCTGAAACAGCTGATGATCGGGAGGCCCAAACTGAAAATGAAAGTGAAACTTGCTGTTTGCTGCAGGAGGCATCCTGCAGCGCTGGCAGCAGAGTCGGACAGTGAGGAGGTTGGGGAGGGACATGGGCCAGTCCCGGACCACGAGTGATGCCGCAGTGGTCTTAAAAGTGTTGAAAAATGTTCGTAGGTCACCTTTTTCATTCCCCTTGTTAACTTTGAATGAAACGTTGAACGAAAGGGATTGCTGTAAGGCGAGGGCTGGCTGTAATCTGATGTGACTGCAGCTCCTGTGAATGCAAGACAGGATTGCAATTGGATTTACACACACACACACAAACACACACAAACTCATCCCAAAAGCAGAGATGCAACCATCTAGAAGGGAGCAATTTTTATTGGTGATGAAATAAATACCTCATATACAAATACCTGATATCCAGCACGCCCGGAAACCAGAAACAGTGTTTTTGGCCTGGAAAATGGCCTGTTTTCAAGCCATATTTGGGCCATTTTTAGGCTAATTTGGGGGAATTTTCAACGAACGGCCTGAAAAGAGGCTGAAAAATGGCCTGAAAACAGGCCCCCAAACGGCCAAAACCAGGCCATTTTTGGCCCCAAAACAGATGAAAAACAGCCACAAAACGGCCTGAAAACAGCCCCCAAAATGCTCCCAAAACAGACATGGGCATGCTGGCCAGCTAGTTTCCGGCGTGTGCATATGCACACGCATTCTGATTTGGGCACTTGGTGCCAAAAAGGTTCACCATCACTGATGAAAGAGGGGCACAATCAATTACAAGGGGAGGGAGGGGGAGAAGCGTCTTGCCCAATCCTGCAGAAAGCCCTGGGTATTTCCAATTTTCAGAACCATCAAATTCATTATTATTATTATTATTATTACTTTTTGCTGATTTAAGCAACCCTCCAAACCAGTGTGGATTTCAGCATTCTTTTCACAGGTACCGGCACGGATAATTCGCCGTTGTGATCCAATTTGTAAATCAGCGGGGGCCACTAAATTGCAGCGTTAAAAAGAGAGAGAGAGAGAGGGAAAAAAGCAATTGAGGCTACTTTTTTTCCCCCTTTCGTGTCAGCAGGCTGCCACGATTACGCTTATTAGATTTCTTTGAAAGGTTTTCACATTTTTCTCAAATATGCAGGAGGATTATTTCCCCTTAGAGGCTGGCATTAGCATTTTGCGCTCTGGTCTTCGAAGACAGGGGGGGGGGGGGGGGGAATGATGAATTTTTCAATCCTCCCTCCCTTAATTTATGCTCCCAGCCCATGGGATCTTGAGAGGCAGCAACAATCTGCTACCTAAAATTGATTCTGTTACCAAGGGCAAAAAGACCATCCTCTCTCTACGCCATTTAAACAAAAAAAAGGTGTAATATATGCCAGCAAAACTAGTCTAACTGCAAAATGCTAAACTAAAACAAGATGTACAGGGACAGTATAGGTGGTACCTGGCTCAATAGCAGTAACTGTGAGAGGGATCTTGGAGTCCTAGTGGACAACCATTTAAATAGGAGCCAGCCGTGTGCAGCAGCTGCCAAAAAGGCCAACACAGTTCTAGGCTGCATCAACAGAGGGAGAGAATCAAGATCCCATGAAGTGTTAATACCACTTTATAAGGCCTTGGGAAGGCCACACTTGGAATATTTGCATCCAGTTTTGGTCGCCACGATGTAGAAAAGATGTGGAGACTCTAGAAAGAGTGCAGAGAAGAGCAACGAAGAGGATTAGGGGACTGGAGACTAAAACATGGAAGAACAGTTGCAGGAACTGGGCATGGCTAGTTTAATGAACAGAAGGACTAAGGGAGACATGATAGCATTGTCCCAATATCTCAGGGGTTGCCCCAAAGAAGAGGAAGTCAAGCTATTCTCCAAAGCACCTGAGGGTAGGGCAAAAAGCAATGGGTGGAAATTAATCAAGGAGAGAAGCAACTTAGAACTGAGGAGAAATTTCCTGACAGTTAGAACAATTAACCAGTGGAACAGAAGTTGCCTCCAGAAGTTGTGAATGCCCCAACACTGGAAGTCTTTAAGAAGATGTTGGATAGCCATTTGTCTGAAGTGGTGTAGGGTTTCCTGCTTAAGCAGAGGGTTGGACTAGAAGACCTCCAAGGCCCCTTTCAATTCTGTTATTCTATATTTTATCTAACTTTCAAGGAAAAAAAGGGATAAATGCCCCAGGCTTTGGGCTGCAGGATAGCTTGAAAACCAGGAGAGAGTGCATGGAGTTAAAATATTCAGATTATTTCTGGAGACAGTTAAAGAACCACCCTTTTATGTCTCTTTCCCCTGGTGGCTTTTCAAGGGCAAAACTAATGCTTTATAATTCCCCCACGCCCAAGGCTAATCCATCCATTTTGACCTTCACAGCTCAGCGATGCTGGCTCCACACCGGTGCTAATGTAGCCATCAACCACCGCTCCTCAAAAGCCATTTTCAAATGTGCCTTTTTCAGCACCCCTATGTAATAAAAGGAATGAGAATTCCAAGATCTTTCAGAAGCAAATCTGCAAAGTGCTATCGATAAAGCTTAGTCCTTGCGTTCCCACACAGACACACACACACCACTAACAGCTAGCAAAAGAATGAGAGAGGGCCAAAGATCTAACTGGCACCTCAGAGTCCTTTAATCTTTTTAATCATCATCTTTTAATTACCCCATAATCCATTGATGGGTGGAGTCTGGGCAACTGAATGGAGCTAGCAGTGTTTACTGGCCAGATGCCCTTCCCTGTTGCCAATGTGGAGTTTTCTTCAGCAGAGATATTCTCATTGTGCCGAGAGAGAAAAATATCTGCCTCCACCTAGGATCGAACTCACAGCCTCCTCATTGTGAGGTGGTATCTCCACCCCTAGGCCACCACACCACACCAGCCGTGGGATTCTGGGAGTTGAAGTCCACACCTCTTAAAGTTGCCACCATTGAGGTGCCACTGGTAATCTGCTGTTGTTCTCAATGGTGCATATACAGACACACACACACACAATCATCATTGCCACAAACCGTGAGATGTTTCTAGGTATGGCTATGCACAGCTGTGTAAGGGAGAAATCCTTCAGTTCTCCACATCCCTTGTTCCTTAGTTGTTCCCTTCTCCGGGCAGTTCTGCGCATGCGCACATCGGGAAGAGGCTCCAGCTGTTTTTCTGCCCCACTGATTTCCGAAGGCAGCTGATAACTGTCGGACGGGCCTGGCCCCATCTCTGCCTCTGACGCAGAGCCCTCCTCAGAGCCTTCCCCAGACTCCAGGACTGGCCCAGGTTCCTCCCCAACTTCCTCATTGTCTGGGTCTGCCACCAGCTCCACTGGCGGGCCACAACAGCAGGGATGAAACATACTCATGTGCCTCCCCAGTTCCTTTCAGTGGCCAGACAGTGGCTGCCAACACAAGCAGACCCATAAACTAAACGGAGAGGTGCATTTTGTATTTTAAAGACTATTTCTGCCTCTTTCTTACAGGAAAGTCTTTCCTGGCCGCTTGTAAATGCATTCTGATGCTTCCGTGCAATATCTGTAGATTGGACTTCAATCGTGTTTTAGGGATCTCCCCGAGAAGCTGAACTGCAGCAGTCCAGCTGAGCGATGCTTAGGGCACAAACACCAGGAGTTTCGAGGGGGGGATAAACACAACATCCATCTTTATTTATTCCAAGGTGTCACAGATTGGCATTTTAAGAATCCCAGTTTCAGAAGCGAGCCGAAGTCAAGAGGGCATTCGGGTAGCGGAAAAGGAATATTGCACCGAGAAAAAATAAAATAAAATAAAGATATCGCTGGAGAGAGGGCGACGGGTTTCCAGTCCAAAAGCATTTGAAAACAAATCAGAAAGACTAACACCGTTTAAATGTTTAGCCCGATTGTTCGTGTTCAGAACTGATTGGGGCTTGAGTGGGATGATTTAATGGACTTGCATTTATTCCCCGCAGGAATACTGACCCGAAAGTACCGCGTAGGAAGGTGTTTCGAATGCGAAGCCCAAGGAGTGCCAAAACCGTAGCTCGTTAGGCACAATCCGGACCGTGCAGCCTTGGTTGGCATCTTGGTTTCTTGCTTTGAAGAAACATTTCGCCTTGGGGGTGAATGAGACGCACGACACAGAAAACCGTATTGTACGACACAGATAAGATGCTCACCTATAAATGAAATTTTGCCCAGAGTGAGAGACGCTCATCGTCCGCAAAACACAGAAAAACATCGGCTCGAGGAAAGAAAAACAAGACTTTAAAACAAAAAAACAAAAATAAAACAACCCATATAGATTAGATACACTCCACAAAAACAGATTCTTGGCAGGAACCACTTCTATACAACCTTGACAGAGATCCTGAATTTATATAAATCACCAGCAGAAATTCCAGCTGCTCAAAATGTTCGTTAGAGAGGAAGAGAGACAGAGAGAGAGAAAGAGAGAGAGAGAGAGAGATGCACGTGGGGTTTCCAGCCTGGGCTACGCCATCGTGGGGGCCAGTCTGGTTATAAAAGAAATGCTGCTGGCGCAGAGCCTTCGCAGGAACAGGGGGCACGAAGGTTTCATGATGACATGCTCAACCACAATCCTCAGTTCCGTGAAGAGAGTCCTGAAAAGAGAAATAGATTTTCAAGCTGGAGGCTTGTTCATGCCGTTTGCAACCATTATCGCTTTTCAACTGTCCAACGTAGGGGGAGAGGGAAGGGTGAGGAGGAAGGCAAGTTCCAGGCTTCAAGGAGGAGAGCTGTGAGAGCCAAGGACACATCTGCAGGGGGTCAGCCGAAAACAGAGGCTCTTTCTCATAACAATACAAGGACGCTCCATTGGACAATCTGACCTGCACTCATAGGAGGGAGGGGGAATTCTCGGTTGTAACAATGTGGGTTTGCGCGGGAATTAACTGGGGCTGGTTTTGCCTTCAATAGTGCTGAAATAATGTACTCAATAAAGTTTTGCACTGAGAGGTTGGCAGATCTCGAATGCGCTTGCTTTAGTTGGGATCGTCTGCCGGGACGTTAAAAAAAAATATTTTCAAGTTCATGTCAAACAGCAGCTGTTTTTTTCCCCTCTCAAATGTAACCTACGAAACTCAAGAGAACACAGCTGCGATCCCATCTCTGCTACGGCTAGACCTCGACTTACAACAGCCCACTTAGTATTTGTGGTGACTTGCAAAAAACGAGTAAAACAGCAAACAAAATTCTTAAAAGATACAAAATCGGCTAACGGCAGCAACATAAAATCTCCTAGAAATATTGCAAAGTCCGGAAGCTACACAAGCCGTACTCGACAACTATTGCTCTTAAGAAATTCAGCAATAATGTGCAAAAGTAGAAAATACACCGCAAATTTCATCTTATCGACAGGGGGTATATATTTCTGTTAGCTCTGGGGCTGCATGTGGCTCTTTCATCCCTCTGCTGTGGCTCCGTCGCCAGTCAGCTCCACAAGTGATAGGGCGATCTTCAATTCTAAAATACGTGAGGAGCAACTTGTGCAAAGTTTTGTGATTTTCAGAGGTTCAAAAGGCATCCCTTTCGGTGCTTTTGTTCAGCAACACAATTGTTGATCTGGAAGTCCCCAAACCCAGTTAACTGAGAAATGGAGCAGAAGATTAAACTTCGGATCTTAAAAGACATAAAGCCTATCACTTGGACCTGGATTTTCTTCCCACAATTTGTAAAACACTCCGGCACAGACAAGGGGAAAGCGTTTTGTAAAAAAACAAATAAAAAATAAATGGAATTACAGCTATGAGAGAGAAAGAAGCTCTCTGCTTAAGCATTCCCACAGTAATTTTACACACGAGTAATCTTTCCTGGCCTCTTACCGGCAGTAAGGATTTCTGCGAGAAGAGTAACGGAGGGTTAGAAATCTGTAGTAAATGAAAGGCTGCAACAAGCTTCCTTGGCCGCTGAAAAGGACAAGAGAGATAAATGCGGTGGGTTAAAAAAAGAACAGTTTATTTTCTTAATCAAAATAGGATTTATAATATTACTAGCAGATAACCAGGCATCGCCCTGGTGTTTATAGACGTCGAAGCGTTTGTCTGACAGGGAGCCATTGAGGGAGCGGGGGGGGGGGCTTTCTTCTCCCTACTCCCATGCCCATCATCCCTGCCCTCTCCCTTCCCATGCGCTCCTTTTTCCTGCCCTGTCTACGATCCCGGCACTTTGCCCCAAATCCATCAGGCGCTTCCCCGTTGGCCCACTGGAGGGCGAAAGTCACGGCTGGCTTTCCAGAGGAAGCTGCGAAGGAACTGACGTCACAAACAATTGACGCTCTAGGATGCCACACTCCTTAACAACTCAGGCATTCCAGAGTTATGCTGGAACACACACACACACACACTCAAACCCCAGGGGTGTCTTACCGCAACGACCCCCTCCCCCCAGTATTTGTTTCCAGAGGGTAAATCATCTGTGTGCCAAGTTTGGTTGAAATTGCTTAAAGCGCTCCAGAGTTATGCTGCAACATATGCATACATCCTTTATATATTTATTTATATATATGTGTGTGTGTGTGTGTGTTGCATTTGTGCTGATAAATAAATAAAGGGAGACTAGTATAGATCTATTTCAAGCTATTTAGCTCTCATCAGCTAGCCGTACCCTCACTGGGATTTGAACCTGTGCTGTATTACATATTAAGCAGTTGTGTTAACCACTAAGCCACAAGGTTCTCCTCCTTTATCAGCTGAGCCAGGGAAATAGGTATGTATTTAGTGCCACAACCCCTGGTATGCCCAAATAAGGGTTTGGCTAGCTGATGAGAGCTAAATAGCTTGAAATAGATCTATACTAGTCTCCCTTTATTTATTTATCAGCACAAATGCAACACAAATGTAACAAAGGCAACAGTAAAAATATTGGGTTTCTGTCTGGATGGTCTCTTGTGACGAGCCGATAGACAGAGATAGGAAGCAGTCTGCTTCCTCCCATATTTGGGCATACCAGGGGTTGTAACACTAAATAGATATATATGTGTGTGTGTGTATGTAAATATAGATATAAATTAGATACAGTATAGTATAGTACAGTACAGTACTAGTTTTGAATAGTATAGTTAGCATAGAATAAAATAAAATAAATAATAGATAAAGAAATGGGGTCCTCGACTTGCAACCATTCGTTGAGTGGCCGTTTGAAGTCTCAGCGGTGCTGAAAAAAGTAATTTATGACCATTTTTCACTTGCGACCTTTCCAGCATCCCCATGGTCACGCGATCAAAATTTGGGACGCTGAGAAACTGGCATGTACTTAGGACGGTTGCAATGTCCCACGGCCACGTGATCCCCTTCTGCTACCTTCTGACAAGTAAAATGAACAGGGAAGACAGATTCACTCAACAACCGTGTTACTAACCTCTAACAGCTGCAGCGATTCACTTAACAACAATGACAGGAAAGGTCGTAAAAGGGGGCAAAACTCACTTCACAACTGTCTCACTTAGCATCTACCTGTATCAGACGGGGGGATGGGGAGGGAAATTCTGGGCCCAGTTGTGGGTCGTAAGCCGAGGACTACCTATATGCCACATTTTGAATGAATTCATCTTATAGGTCGATATTTTGTTTGTCGATATGCACCCAAATAGATTTATAGATCATGACGTTAACATGCTTCACTTGCCAAAAATAGTGGCAATATTTTAAAAAAAAGAGACCAAGAAAGTATGAAGAGATGGCAAAACGATATAAGAGAAGAGGAACTGCCTGTCCAGTTTCACTCGTGAACAGACCCTGCTGTGTTCAAGGCAGATGTTTTCCAAGCAGTCTTGTCTGAAAGCAATTCCCTTATTTAAAAATAAGCCTCAATGAGTTTAATTGGGCTTATTTCCAAGAAACTGTGCCTAGGGTAGCCCCCGGCAATATGGTGCCATATGTTAGCCTGGCTATAAATGCATTATCCACCACCAGCCCCACATAATTGGCCTTAATTGTGACAAACGAATATTCTGAAGCTCCCCCCCAAAAAATAATCCCACCCCCAAATCGAAAAGAGAGTTGGCTGCTCCTCATCAAAGTTTTGTCCCAGTATAAGAAATATCTTTTATCGTCTGAATCCTGTTTAAGATCCCAACGTGATAAAAGAATTGTATTTTTGTATTTGTATTTTATTATTTGTATGCCGCCCTTCTCCGGGAGCACTCAGGGCAGCGAACAATTCAAGGGGGAAAAAGGGGAACACATTTTATGCCACCCTTTCCAATATTTTAAAGCGATTTATAACACCAATAACCTATCTTGTCTCTTGCAGTCCTTATGGTGAGAACTGCAAGCAACATGATATTCATTCACAACAATATTAGTTATCCATTATTAGTAAGTCCAGGTAGTCCTCAACTTATTGACAACAATATTTCAAACTTATAACGGCCTCAGAAAAAGTGACATGACTCACCCTGGGAAGTTACAATCTGTTGTGGCCCATGTTCCTCCCCAACCTCATTGTCCGAATCTGCTGCAAGCTCCGCAGACCACAACATACATACGTACATACATACATACACGTGTGTGTTTAAGTGACACCCAGCTATTTACAATAGCAATAGCAATAGCAGTTAGACTTATATACCACTTCATAGGGCTTTCATCCCTCTCCAAGTGGTTTTACAGAGTCAGCATATCGCCCCCACAATCTGGGTCCTCATTTTACCCACCTCGGAAGGATGGAAGGCTGAGTCAACCTTGAGCCGGTGAGATTTGAACCGCTGAACTACAACTAGCAGTCGGCTGCAGTACTGCACTCTAACCACTGCGCCACCTCGGCTCTTATTCTGTATACAGATCTACCTCTGCTAAATGCCCGCAGACCTATTGTTAACTTAAACAACAGTTAATACATTATATAATTTATATCCTGCTTTTCCTAAAGTCTTCTGGAAAGCAGTTAAGATACAGCATTGAGATACTGCAGGAATTTTTTAAAAAAGAAAATAGATTCTTGGGACAAAATTCAGTTTTGGTTTAGTTGATCTTAGGACTTTGTTATTGACGTGAAAATCAAATCCACCTAATAATTAAATCAACACGGGTCTTCCAATCGGTTTCTACAGAAGAGAAGAGAATAAACTTCACTGTCACTTTGAATGTACACCAATCGGCATGCACTGAAGTGAAATTTCATTGCATGCAGCTCTCAAAAGGTCTCCACCTCTAATCTAAACATAAACATGGCAAGATAAATAAAATAGAATAATAAGTATGCATGTACCCACAGGCTGTCTGGAAATAATTCCAGAGCAGACATTCGGCAGTTCAGCTCTGGGGTTGTTTTAAAGGTCTCATGGCAATCAAAAACCTGAATAAATCACTACCCTGAGCCTTCATCTTCACCCAGTAAATCAAGTTTCTTGGAGAGAGAGGAAACACTGCATTCCAAACCTCAGGTGCAGTTGAGATAGCTTGAAAATATATATATATAGATCAGTGTTTCTCAACCTTGGCAACTTGAAGATGTCTGGACTTCCAACTCCCAGAATTCCCCAGCCAGCATTCGCTGGCTGGGGAATTCTGGGAGTTGGAAGTCCAGACATCTTCAAGTTGCCAAGGTTGAGAAACACTGATATAGATGAAGGAGTACAAAGGACCACATACCTGAAAAGCATAAACACAGTAGCTGGCATCAAGAAGATTTCGTTGCAGGCAATAAATTTCAAGATGTTTTGCTGATTAGCATTCAATTTGTCTAACAGATTTCTGAGAAAAGGAAGGCTATTTGAGCCCCGCGCCTTTAAAAAAAAAGGGAGAAAAACAAATAAGCAAATGTCCCTGAAAAATAACTTATGCTCCGGCTTATGCTAATTTGCCAATGAAAAAACAGAAACTCTGTAGATATTTTCCAACTCTTTAATATTTATAAACCCTGAAAGCCACTCATTTAATCCTCTGAGGCCTGAACCAGCTTTTGCAAACATGCTGATCCTTGGAAACCTAAAGAGATAACTCTGAATGCCACTAAAAAAAAAAATTGAAAGCGTGTTTCGTAGCCCCAAGAGGACAAAAATATCATCAGCGTGTGTGTTAGTAGTATCTCACAACTGCTTTATCCATTCCATGCGAGCATATAGTCCTCGATTTACGACAACTGAACCCAGTATTTGCTTGCTAAGTGAAAACATTTCTTACCAACTTTTTTGGTTCCCATGCCAAAAGCAGGGGAAGCGTGTGTGTGTGTGTGTGTGTGTGTTGCATAGCACTATGGGTATGACACACCCACGCATGACCCCCCCCCTTTGCTCCCCCCCACTTTTGGCACAGGAGTCAGAAAATACCATATTAGACAAATGGTTATTCAATCTCTTCTTAAAACCCTCCAGTGTTGGAGCGTTCACAACTTCTGGAGGCAAGTTGTTCCACTGGTTAATTGTTTTCACTGTCAGGAAATTTCTCCTCAGTTCTAAGTTGCTTCTCTTCTTGATTAGTTTCCACCCATTGCTTTTTGTCCTGCCTTCAGGTGCCTTTGGGAGAATAGCTTGACTCCCTCTTCTTTGGGGCAGCCCCTGAGATATTGGCACACTGCTATCATGTCTCCCCTGGTCCTTCTTTTCATTAAACAAGACATGCCCAGTTCCTGCAACCGTTCTTAATATCTTTTATCCTCCAGTCCCCTAATCCTCTTTCTTGCTCTTCTCTGCACTCTTTCCGGAGTCTCCACATCTTTTCTACATTGTGGTGACCAAAACTGGATGCCGTATTCCAAGTGTGGCCTTACCAAGGCCTTATAAAGTGGCATTAACATTTCACGTGATCTTGATTCTCTCCCTCTGTTGATGCAGCCTAGAACTGTGTTGGCTTTTTTGGCAGCTGCTGCACACGGTTATACACTACAGAGTTGAAGAAGCTTCTTGGATGAGAAGCGAAACATCTTCAAAGAAAAACCAAGAAAGTCCATTTGCCTCTTGGGGGGGGGGGGACACCTTTGGGACAACTGTGACCTGGATGACTGAGAACCTCTGCAGACATTCCCAAGGCTGAGCAAAATTGCTCTGTAACCACCAGACCAGATCAGAAAAACAGATTTTAGATGTCAACACCATACTTACATCAAGGACTTTCTTCGTGTAGGTCACAGCATGAAGCAACGAAAACAGCAGGACGGGGAAAATGCTCACTGAAGCCAAAGTTAAGGGCACAACGTTATAGTTAAGAGTTGACAAGTTTTTAAAATCCTGGAATCGGAGAAAGGTCATATTGGTACGGAAAGAATATTGTCCATGCGGTTGCCAGGATTCAGGTGAGCCTTGAGGAAGATTTTACTTTATAACTGATAGTTTAAAACCCTGCCCCTCACTCTTAGGAGAAATCTGAACCAAATAGACTTTAAAGAAGAGATGGCTAATTGGACAGATAATGTCTGTGTGTGTCAGCATAATTCTGGAATGCCTAGAGCAATACAATAGCAGAGTTGGAAGGAACCTTGGAGGTCTTCTAGTCCAACCCCCTGCCTAGGCAGGAAACCCTATACCGTTTCAGACAAATGGTCATCCAACATCTTCTTAAAAACCTCCAGTGTTGGAGCATTCACAACTTCTGGAAGCAAGCTGCTCCACTGATTAATTGTTCTCACTGTCAGGAAATTTCTCCTCAATTCTAAGTTACTTCTCTCCTTGATTAGTTTCCACCCGTTAAGTATGAACCGGTTGCCAAGCGCCCGAATTTTGATCACATGACCATGGGGATGCTACAGTGATCATTAAGCGTAAAAAAACGGTCATAAGTCACCGTTTTCAGTGCTGTTGTCACTAAATGAATGGCTGTAAGTCGAGGACCACCTGTATATTATTATAAACCCTATCTTGATTAAGAAAATAAACTGCTGGGTTTTTTTAACCGACCATCCTTGTTTCTTTTGTCCTTTTCAGTGGGAAAAAGAAAGCTTGCTCCAGCCTTTCGTTTACTACAGATTTTTTACACTCCCGTTACTCTTCTCACAGAAATCCTTACTAACCGGTCAGAAGTCTGTGAAGATTATTCATGCGTGAAATCAGTGACTTCTCTTCTTCTTCTTATTTTTTCAATGTTCCTATGAAATCCCACAGCTCCCTTGGCTCAAGATAGGGTTTAATCTAGTTTAATTTGAATTCATTGAATGTAACCCTTTAAATTGTCTTTCAGCTCTGTTCAGCCCTGCAACGAATGAGCAGATCCAACTTTTAGGCTCCCCAGACATTTAAAAAAAAAAAAAAATTCCCTTCTTAAAAAAGGATACTTGTGACGGGGTAAGAATTAACGAAGATGAGGGAATAGAGAAGGTAGTGGCAACTGTCTTCCAACAAGGCTTGGGATAGGAACGCCCGGCTTAGCTGGAAATGTGGCAGCCGTTGGTGGAGACGCAGGGCGCTGGTGAGCGCATTCGCCAACAAAGCCCTCTGGTAAAAGCTCGCTGCTTCGTGCAACCTGGGAATTATCCAAGGAGAAAGTTACCATACAAACCAGCTACTCCTCCCAAGTCATCCTCCCACGAGCATTGAATTGCATCACCGACACTGCGGTGCTGAAATCTGCCCTGCTCAACTGGCACATCCAGGCAGTACATTATTCCTCCCATGAAAAGACAAACGGCTCTATACTCTTGTGAAGCTTTGTGGCGTTCCGGCACATTAAAAGAATAAAATAAGTGTTAAGATAGGTTAGCAATGTTTTATGAGTTTCAAATGACCCTATTGTGTGTGTGTGATGTTGGGGCTCAGTGGCTAAGACGCCGAGCTTGTCGATCAGAAAAGGTCGGCAGTTCGCCGGTTCGAATCCCTAGCGCCGCGTAATGGAGGGAGCTCCCATTACTTGTCCCAGCTTCTGCCGACCTAGCAGTTTGAAAACATGTAAAAAATGCAAGTAGAAAAATAGGGGGGAAGGGAACAGCGTTCCATGCGCCTTCGGCATTTAGTCATGCCGGCCACGTGACCACGGAGACGTCTTCGGACAGTGCTGGCTCCTTGGCTTTGAAATGGAGATGAGCACTGCCCCCTAGAGTCAGGAACGACTAGCACATATGTGCGAGGGGAACCTTTATCTTTACCTATTGCATGCACAAAAATGGAAGGACACTTTGATTCCTACCATGGATGAGTGAAGGTTGCAGAAGTTCGCTGAAACTGACTATTTTGATTAAAGAATATAAATAACTTTTTGTTTCCACGCGAATACCGCTTCTGAATTTTGTGCTTGAAGTGGAAAAGAATGAAAATGTGACTGGGTTTTACCGATCAGACTGATAGATCTTTATAGAAACAGCGTTTCATATTATTATGAAAAAGCAAAAGGCATATGATTTGATGTTATCAATGCCTTATTTAACTGTAACAGAGAGAGATGGAAATCAATGCTTCTTTTTTCTTTATCTTCCTCACTTCCCTTTCCCCTGTCCACCCTACTGCTTTTCAATTTATTTGTATTTGGTATTTTATAATACTCTATAACTAAATAAAAATGTTAATGGAAAGAAAGAGAGTATTAAATGGGGAGAAATGTTGAAATCTGAAAGTTTTGCCTCCGCTGACTCACACTGATTTGGTTATGTCTCCATTATTGTCCAGGCCAAATAACAAGGCTAAAATCAAAAAGCAGCAATTGAGCACAATTCAAAGCATATTCTATTGATCAACTGGCAAATTAAATCCAGTACGTGATCTTCACCACTGAAATCAATGAAACTTCAAACTGCTAATCCCTGACTGGACATCTCTTATGCAACTAGACACAATGTATTTGCCTCCATTCAAGACAATATAACATAAAACATTTTAAAAATTATTGATACTTTCTTTTGAGTCCCAAAAATTGA
The DNA here is from genome assembly GCF_051295495.1 of Thamnophis sirtalis. NCBI lineage: Eukaryota > Metazoa > Chordata > Lepidosauria > Squamata > Natricidae > Thamnophis > Thamnophis sirtalis. Next base: position 70,322,646 of record NW_028261390.1, on the reverse strand, counting down.
TACTATGCTATCCTAAAAAATTTTTATGGTGTTGTGTCCCTAAAACTGTTACTATGCAATCTAAATTTATACAGTGTTGTGTCCCTACAATTTATACTATGCAACCTAAATTTATACAGTGTTGTGTCCCTAAAATTGACACTATGCAACCTAAATATATACGGTGTTTGGTCCCCAAAATTTATATTATGCAACCTAAATTTATACAGTGATCTGTCCCTAAAAAAAATTATACGGTGTTGTGTCCCTAAAATTGATACCATGCAACCTAAATTTATACTGTTGTGTCCCTAAAATTGATACTATGCAACCTAATTTTATAAAATGGATACTACGCAACCTAAACTTATATGGTGTTGTGTCCCTAAAATTTATACTATGCTACCTAAGGACCAGGAGCACCTTGATTTTTAAAGAAAATATTATACATACCCTAGAAGAGGAAGGACAAATAAAGCTGAACAATAAATTGTGAATATCCGAAAAAGCCACATTGCCGTGTCCAACTTGTTACTCATCAGAAATTGCTGGAACAAAAGAAAAAAGTTCATGCAGGGAAGTGTCAAGCCTGACATTAAATCCACAAATATTCAGCGGTTGCATAGAGACAGCAGGCAATTCCATTTTTTTTACAGGCAGTCCTCGACTTACGACCGTTTCTTTAGCAACCCTTTGAAGTTACAACGTCACTGTCTTAAGACCATTTTTCACACTTATGACCGTCGCCTGTGGTCATACAATTAAAATTTGGATGCTTGCCAGCTGACTCATATATATGACGGTTATCACTCGATTCCCTTTTGCAAACCTTCTGATAAGCAAAGTCGGACGGGGAAGCCAGGTTCACTTAAGGACCGGGTTACTCACATAACATCGGCAATGATTCACTTAGCAACCACAGCGAGGAAGGCCGCAAAATCGGGCAAAACTCACTTAGCCACGGTCTTTACCAATTGAAATCTGGGACTCAACTGTAGTTGTAAGTCGAGGATTATCTGTATGGAGGGTGGGGGTGGGAATCAGTGATCTTCCCTTAGTACTTATACACGGTGGCTAAATTATGGGATGGGAGGCCACAAGGAAATCCACGGGTCGCTTTATTAATCAGAGGACGGGAGGCCACGCGGAAATCTCCCGGTTGCTTTAATTAATCCAGGGATGGGAGACAATGTGAAAATCCACAGTTCTGTTAATCCTGGGATGGGAGGCCACGAGGAAACCCACGGATCGCTTTATTAATCGGAGGACGGGAGGCCACGCGGAAATCCCCACTTCCCACGCGAGGCCCAGCGGCTGCTCTCCCCCGCCTGCCAGAGAGGAGGGGAAATGGACACACGACAGCCTCCCCCCCCCCACATCTCCCATCTCCAACCCCCCCACGCGCCGCGGACGATGGGTCCTGTAGTCCGGAGCGGCCCTACACGGGTGGGAGGGGTGGGGGGGAAGGGAGCTCGGGCGGCTTCTTACCACCGCTCCGCCGCCGGCGCCGCCTTGCATGGGCCCGTTCTGCGTCGTGTCCGCCATGGCCGACGACGCCCGGCTTGGCTGGCTCGACGAAGGAGGGGGAGAAGCTGGAAGGCCGAACCGCGAGGGAAGCCGGAGCGACGCTGAGGCGCAGGCGCGTGACCCCCGACCCCCCGCCGAGGGAAGGAGGGAGGTAGAAGAAAAAAAAAGACGCCGCAGTCTGGCCGGCTTGACGCCTCGTAGCGCGCATGCGTCCCTCCCCGCCCGTTTCCGCTTCAACCCGGCTGCCGGCGGGAGGCATGCCGGGCGATGTAGTTTCCTCGGCGTCTTTTCTGTCGTTGGGCGGGGCTAAATCCCTGCTGATCTGATTCCGATGTGGTTTTGCAGATTCCTTTCACGTGTCTTTTTTTTCCCCTCTTTTGGTTTCCCGCTCCCCCCCCCCGCATATAAAATTAATGTTTGGGTTAATTAATCAATCCAAATTAATTAATTGATTAATTCATTCATTACATCTGAACTCCAAAAAAATGACTTTATTTGATTCAATGACTCAATGAATCACGCAGGTCCTCTTCCAATCTCACCACCCTGCCATACTCGTTAATGCACAATTAAACAAACGCAGGCCAGTCCTCGACTTACGACGACCACAGCTGAGCCCAGAATGTCGCAAAAGGGCACCTTTGTGCATTGAGTTTTGCCCCGTTTTACGACCTCCCGTGCCGACGTTATTAAGTGAGTCACTGGAGTGGTTCAATTAGTAATAATCTATCTACACACAAATGTCTAGGCATGTGTACATATATGCATGAATTGTATTTGGCTCTAGGTGGACTTGCAACTCCATTGACCAGGAAGATGTCCATGTTTCTTGAGCCGGCATGTGCATGCCCACTGCCCAGCTGGTCTTTGTATGCACCGGCACACCAGAATCCCGAAGACCAGCTGGCTGGCGCACACATGCCTGGTTTTTTGGGGGCGGCTTTGGCCATTTTCTGGCTGGTTGTTTTGGTCCAAAAACGGCCTGGAAAACAGCCTGGAAACAGCCCAAAAAACCTAGACTATTTGGGGTTCGTTTTTCAGCCTGGTTTCAATCCATTTCCCAGCTATTTTTCAGGCCAAAACGTGGACTGAAAACAATCTGAAAAACAGCCTGGTTTGGGGGCATTTTCAGGCCGTTTTCCAGTGCGCTGTTGTCCACGAAGACCAGCTGACCATGCACGCCGGAAAGCAGAAGAACCTCTGGCAACGGAGCATGTGCCCACAGAGAGGGCTCTGCGTGCCACCTCTGGCACACATCCCAGAGGTTCTCCATCACGGCTGTATACATAATATCCCATGTAAACAATATAAGGTTAAGCAAGTCCTCCTAAGGTTTTTTATTTCTTCCACTTCCTCCCACTGCGACTTTCTCAGGAGTAAACCTTGAATTGAAAGGGGTTTATTTCCAAACTAATAAAACTTGGATGGCCTTTTTAACAAAAATAATAATAAAGGAAACCAACTGGCGCAGAGAGAAATAATTTTGAATTCAACAAATCTTACTTCAGAGCAGTAAGATTTGCTTGAGGTTCTCCAGCGGAGACAGGATCATTAATTTGTGAAGGAGCCATAAATATTAAACATAATTTCCCGGTTTGTATGAGACGTTTCAACCAACAGCCTATTGACTTGGAAATAAACCTCTTCCAGCTCGGTTGCATTGATTTTAAAATGGATTTAATAAAGGAAAAAGGTGGGGTTTTTTTTAAAAAAATGCTATTTAAAAAATCACCATTTTACATCTGCATGATAGGAACTGTATCCGTTGTATTTTTGGTGTGTTTGAAAAAAAAGGGGGGGCTTTAATTCACTCGAGATTTTAAAAAAAAAATTGATTTGACACGCACAAGATTTAATGATATTATTTTTTGCCCCAGATTTGTTTTGATTGAAATAAGGATTCCCCCACCTCACTCGGGTTTTTTAATCGGATCTCCCATATAACTGTCTGTTTTGGCTCTGCAACCCAACAAGACAGACGGAGACTTCAGAGGAGAATTAGAACTGCAGAAAAAACAATTACTACCAATCTGCTTTCCATCGAGGACCTGAACACTGCACGAGTCAAAAAGAGGGCTGTGAAAATATCTACAGACCCCTCGCATCCTGGACATCAATTGTTTCAACTCCTACCCTCAAAACGAGGCTGTAGGGTACTTCACACCAGAACAATTAGACACAAGGACAGTTTTTCCCTGAATGCCATCACTCTGCTGATCCAATAATTCTCTCACCACTGTCAATAATTAACTAAGACTGTATTACCATTATTCTTCTCTTCTTTCCTATTTCTATTATTATTATTCTCTTCCCACTTATGACTATAACCATGTTGCTTGCATCTTTATGATTTACATTGTTTTACTTGTTTCCTAGTATAATTTGATGCCTTATTAGACCGATTAGATCCCACAGATTAGGCCTCCTCCGAATTCCATCCGCTGGCCAGTGTCGACTGGCGACTACCCGGAGGAGAGCCTTCTCTGTGGCTGCTCTGACCCTCTGGAACGAACTCCCCGTGGGGATTCGCACCCTCACCACCCTCCAGGCCTTCCGCAAAGCCCTTAAAACCTGGCTGTTCCGACAGGCCTGGGGCTAAAGAACCGTGCCCCTATCTCGAATGGTATGATTGTTGCGCTTTTAAATTATGTATTGTTGTGCTGTTTGTCAAATTGTTTGTATCCCCCCCCTTCCCTTGTTTTGAGTTGTGAGCCGCCCTGAGTCCCCCTCGGGGGGAAAAGGGCGGCATACAAATGAAATAAACAGTTAAACAGTTATTAGTAACCAATAACTGTCACTAAATGTTGTATCTTATGATTCTTGATGAATGTATTCTGTTTTATTTTTCTTTATGGACACCGAGAGCATCTGCACCAAAGACAAATTCCTTGTGTGTCCAGTCACACTTGGCCAATAAAGAATTCTATTCTACTCTACTCTACCCTACTCTATTCTAATCTAATCCAATCTATTCTATTCTATTCTTTTAAAAAATGTCCTCTTCTCCATTCCTTCCTCCTGTTTCGAAATGCGCCAATATCTTTTTGCAGAAAATACAGGTTGTCCCCCAACTTACAACAGTTCATTTAGGGTGAGATCAAATCCAGATCAGTCACCTGGACGAGTGATTTACTCTTGGAGAAAATATCTGGTCTCGGTGACTGACCCAAATTCCACCTCAATATCCTTATCCTGGGATATTTACTGTATATTTGTATAGTTCATTTAGTGACTATTCCAAGTTACGTCACTGAAAAAAAATGTTGCAGAATATTCTATTCTATATCACCTTTAAAGGCCCGGCAATAAAGGAGCCTCATTTTTATCGATTTATGGTGGAGATGCTTCAAGACGCCAGCAAATGGAATGATATCTAGGAGATCTCAGTCCCCAAACGCAAGGATCATCAGAATATTTTTTCTCTCTTTCTGCATGAAATAATAATGAAGGCGTTCGATTTTGTCCTCTGCCAGCTCCTGACCCGTTTTAAATGTTTAATTTTTATTTTAAGCCTCGCGTTTGCAAAAACAACAACAACAACACACACACATAATCACAAAAACGCTTGTCGGATTCCCCGGCTTGCAGCCCTCCCTTCGGCCGCTAGGGGGCCCTCCTCCCTTCCCTTCCAGGCTGTAAATTGATCAAGGCGGAAAGCTGGAGGGGAGATAATTAGTTTTATGTATATATAATATTCGATCATGAAAATATTCCTTCGCCTGATCCTAGGATGGGGATCCCGTAATATATGTTAAAACGGTTAATTTTGTTTCTATTATCTCTCTCCGAATTGGGTTTTACCAGTCCTTGCCTTTCCACCCCCCCCCACCCCGCCCCAAATTATTGAAGCATCCACTAAAAAGGCAGGCGGGCTATAAGCCACGTTAAATCTAATTTTTTTCCTGTGCAAAACCTAATTAGCCATTTAAAAAAAGAGAGAGAGAGAGAGAAAGAAAGAAAGGCAAGAAAAAAAGGTTAACGCCAGCGCCTTAGACGGTTTTTGTTTAATAATCCTATTACCGACGGCTCATCATGTATAAAACGGTGCGGTGGATGCACAAAAATGGCCCATTTGTGTGGTTAAGAGACGCCATGGAGAAGCGAGGGAAAGGCGGGCAGGCTGCCGGGGAGCCGCCGTTCGCATCCTTCCAAGCCCGCCGCCGCCCGAGCGTTTCCCACGGACGGTGGAGGTAGGGATCCGAATCGTTCGGGTTTGCGTTTCCCCCTCTCTGAGCCCAGAGCGCCGCTTGTTATGGAGAACGGGGCGGCGAGATGCTTTAAAAACGCGTCGAGTCCCAAAAAACAAATTAGCCCGTTGCTAACAGTCTGCAATCGGGACGCAAGAAATTTCTTGCGCGCTTGGATGTAAGCTTCTCTCGCCTTCTCTTCCCCCCAACCCCCCGGGAGGGAAAGAGGACCACGGACCGAGAGGAGAAGGTCTGAGAGACCCTTCCTCAATGTCTTTCTCACTTTCCCTCTCCCCCTCCCCAACGCCGCCCCCTCCCAGATTACAATCGGACGGAGCGCTCGGGAGAAATGAAGGGCTCAGCTGCCCGCCTTGGCATTTTTAGCGCTTGGGTGAAAGTTTTGTCTTTTGGTGTGTGTGTTTTTTTTTCTCGGGGTCCAGCGAGTGGAGGGGGTCCGACCCCCTGGGATGAGCGCGAATTGAAATGGCGTTGCCTTTCCGAGACATCCCACCAAATCGAGGTGACCCCCATCCGCCTCCTCTTCCTCTTTCCCCCCCTCTCTTTCTCTACACCTGTCCTCATCGTTGAGTCTCTCTCTCTCTCTGTCTTTCTTTCTCTCTCTGTTTCTCTCTTTCTCTTTTTTTCTCTCTCTCTCTTTCTCTCTCTCTCTTTCTTTCTCTCTCTGTCTCTCTTTCTTTCTTTCTTTCTCTCTCTCTGTCTCTGTCTCTCTCTGTTTCTCTCTTTCTCTTTCTGTCTCTCTCTGTCTCTCTCTTTCTCTCTTTCTTTCTCTCTGTGTGTGTCTCTGTCTCTCTCTGTCTCTCTCTCTTTCTCTCTCTTTCTCTCTCTGTCTCTCTCTTTCTTTCTCTCTCTCTCTGTCTTTCTTTCTTTCTCTCTCTCTCTCTGTCTCTCTTTCTCTCTGTGTGTGTCTCTTTCTCTCTCTCTCTCTCTTTCTTTCTTTCTCTCTCTCTCTGACTCTCTTTCTTCCTCTCCCTCTCCCTCCCTCTCCCTCTTTCTCTATATCCATCCATCCATCCATCCATCCATCCATCCATCCATCCATCCATCCATCCATCCATCCATCTATCTATCTATCTATCTATCTATCTATGTGTGTCTTTCATTCTCTCTCTCTCTCTCTCTCTCACACACACACACACACACACACACACACACACACACACAACGCACACAGGCATTCCTAGTCACGCATTGTAACAAGGATAAAATTGCAACAGCAACAAAAAACACCCCCCCCCCCAAATCGAGCTAAAGTTGGGTTTCGCCGTCCGAAGGAAGGAAAGGGAACGGACGGTTTTAAAAAAAGAGGCGCCTTTCTTCGGGTGCATTGCGGGAATAAAGTGGGGTGTGGGTCCCCGCTGAGCCCCTTCTGGTTGGGTTTGATCCGCGGCCAATTTTGGCCAGGCTCAACGAGAACCGGTTCGCCCGAACGAAGCCCCCCGTTTTGCTCAGGCTCCGACGCTCGAACACAGCTCGGGAAGGGGGGGGGGTCAGGTTTCACTTCTTCCCGATTATTTCGGGTTTTCTAAATTAGCTCCGCGCAAAACGCAGCCGGAGTCCCTTCCGCGCGGATCCTAACCAGGGCGCGCGGCTGTGCAATTTTGATTCCCCGTAAAGTCTAGAATTCAACGGGGCGCAGCCTCGTTTCGCCTCCCGCGATTTGTTCCCTCTTTTTAAAACCCAGGTTAGCAAAGGAAAAACGAGCAGGCGCTGGTTCTCAGTGTGTTGTTGTTGCCGTTGTCGTTGTTGTTGTTGTTTTGCCCGGTCGCGCGCGCGTGTGTGTGTGGGGAGTGTGTTAATAATGAGAAGAAGCGGCCGAGAGAGGCGGAAAAGAAAAGCGTGAGAAAAGGAAGAAGAAGAAGAAGGGGGGGGATTACCCGGCTGGGTTCACACAATCCGTGTACCCGGGTAGGGCTGATATACTGTTGAGCGGAATGCTCTGGAAAGCCTGTTAAACTTCTCTGGGATTCCTTCGGGTTCTTCCCACCGGGGTAGCCTCAATGAGAAAAAAAAAACACGGAAATTTGGTTGGTTAATGATCCAGGTTAAAGGTCTCGTGTGAATGCCATCTCTTTCTCTCCCCCCCCATTTTTTAAATTTTTTTATTCTCTTACATACCATTTTAAGTATACATTCACCTATGTTGTTCTTCTTTACATTTGTCATTCTTATACATTTGTTATTCCATTTAATAGGTTATAATCTTCAGTTTGGGTTGCTTAATTTACTATTCCTTCCGGCTCTTGTAACGCCACCTTATTTTCCCTTTCTTTTTTTCCCCTCCCTCCCTTCTCTACTTTCTTCCTTCCTCCTCTCCTTCCCCGTTTCTCCTTCCCTTCCATCTCTTTCTACTGTTCCTTTTCTCCTAAATACCCTACTCGTTTTTTCCGCATTGTGGACGCTTGGGGGGGAAAGGTGGTCAAAGACACACACACACACACACAACACACACAGAGAGAGACAGACAGAGAGAGAGACAGAGACACAGAGACAGAGACAGAGAGAGAGAGAGAGAGAAACAGAGAAACACACACACACAGAGAGAGAGAGAGAGAGAGAGAGAAACAGAGAGACAGAGACGGAGAGAGAGAAAGAGAGAGGGAGAGGGAGACAGAGACAAAGAGAAACAGAGAAACACACACACACACAGAGAGAGAGGGAGGGAGGGAGGGAGGGAGGGAGAGAGAGAGAGAGAGAGAGAGAGAGAGAGAGAGAGAGAGAGAGAGAGAGAGAGAGAGAGAGAGAGAGAGAGAGAGAGAGAGAGAGAATTTAGGACTAACATAAAAAGTCCCCGATCAATTCCCCTCTTCACACGTGTCAAATACTGGGAAAGGAAGACTGGCGCGGCCAGTTTTTCGGGGTAGTTAGTCTTTTAAACCGTTTCTCCCTTCCCCGGCTCCGAAAATGGGGCTCGTCGAAGAGCGGGGGTCGCCGGGCACCGGCTAAAGGATTTTAGGGCGCGCCCGATGCAAATCGGCCGGCCGCCTGCCTCCCCGGGCGAAGGGAAGAACCGGGCGAAGGTCGCCCAACAGAAGCGATGAGGCCAGCGCGGCCTTGAAGCCTTCAACGCTTCGGGCAAACACCGACCTTCCCGGTCTCCCGTTAGCGGTTTCGCTGGGGGCCAAAATGTAGGGTCCCGTCAAGGCACGTGTGATAGCTGCGTGTTTTTTTTTTTGTAAGATAGACAGACAGGCAGGCAGGCAATGAATAGATGGATGGATGGATTTAGATAGTCAGAAATTGGGGAGAGAGAAAATGGAGATGATAGAAGAGAGAGAGAGAGAGAGAGAGAGAGAGAGAGAGAGAGAGAGAGAGAGAGAGAGAAACAGAGAGACAGAGACGGAGAGAGAGAAAGAGAGAGGGAGAGAGAGGGAGAGGGAGACAGAGACAAAGAGAAACAGAGAAACACACAGAGAGAGAGAGAGAGAGGGGGGGGGGAGGGAGGGAGGGAGGGAGGGAGAGAGAGAGAGAGAGAGAGAGAGAGAGAGGGAGAGAGAGAGAGAGAGAGAGGGAGGGAGGATGGATGATATAGATAGGCATTGGAGAGTCGGTCGTAAGTCAATCCGAGAAATTTTTTTGGCAGTCCACGCCAGCCGAGGGTGTTTCTCCCGTGTTTCTCCCGGCTTTGGTTGAAAACCCAGCCGGCAAGACTTCAACTCCCATGGTTCCCAGCCAACAGGGGGGGGGGGAGATGGGAAACTAACTCAGCTTTGGACTTTTGAACTGGCTGCGGTTTATAGGTCTCGCAATCCAGAGTGGCCCGCTCCGAACTGCGCTCCGGGGCTGCTGGAACCGGACCGACGGTCGAGAAACGCGGATCAATCCTTCCATTCCCCACCATTCAGTCAGAGCTGAAGAAGCTTCTTGGATGAGAAGCGAAACGCCCTTCAAAGAAGAAGGAAAAAAACAAACACCTCCAGCGCGTTAGTTAGGCGGATCCTAACTAATTCATCGGGCTAATTCCGAAAGCAGTTTAAGAGCTTCGTTTTAGCGCTTGGCTTCCAAAGCGAAGTCAAATCCCAAAGGTGTTTTTATTTAATTTTTTTTCCATAGGCAACTTGGATTTTTCTCTTTTTAGCTTTGAAAACTTTTCGCTTCTCACCCAAGAAGCTTCTTCAGCTCTGGCTGGATGGGAAGGACTGATACTGAGCCGAAGTGGCGCAGTGGTTAAATGCAGCACTGCAGGCTACTTCAGCTGACTGCAGTTCTGCAGTTCGGCGGTTCAAATCTCACCGGCTCAAAGGTTGACTCAGCCTTCCATCCTTCCGAGGTGGGTAAAATGAGGACCCGGATTGTTGTTGGGGGCGATATGCTGACTCTGTAAACCGCTTAGAGAGGGCTGGAAGCCCTACGAAGCGGTATATAAGTCTAACTGCTATTGCTATACTCCTTGCGGACAGCTGGTCCTTCGCATCCTTTTGGAGGGTCGTTGAGGCCACTTGGAGGTTTCTCTGTGTCCTCGGGGGCCACCTGAGTAGTGCAAACGGTCCCACTAATCTACATTTCCCCCCTGGAAATCCATTCCTACTCCCACCCCATTCCAAGGGTCTTTATCCCAAATTGTACAGCTGAAAGTCTGTAGAGATTCTCAGCCATCCAGGTCCCCGGTTGTCCCAAAGGTGATTTTTTTTTTCCAGGAGGGGACAGGAATTTTTGCTCTTTTTTTCCCCTTTGGAAGACGTTTCGCTTCTTATCCCAGAAGCTTCCTCAGTTCTGACTGAGGAATGGATGGTGGGGAATGGAAGGGTTGAAACGCCTTGCAGGCAGCTGGTCCTTTGCGCCCTTTAAGTGTGAAGTCTCCATAAACATTTTAAATCGAAATAAGGCGGTGGGTGTGAAGGGCGGGTAGCTTCGTCGGGTAGAACAGTGTTTTTCAACCTTGGCAACTTGAAGATGTCCAGACTTCAACTCCCAGAATTCCCCAGCCAGCGAATGCTGGCTGGGGAATTCTGGGAGTTGAAGTCCGGACATCTTCAAGTTGCCAAGGTTGAAAAACACTGGGCTAGAAGACAAAGGGGAGGAAAGAGGTTGTGTGAATGTGGCCAAAACAACAACAACAACAACAACAACAACCCCGGCCCTTTTCCTCGAGCTACGTCTTCTTCCTCCGTTGGGGGTCTACCTGGAGCCCCCCATCGAAATCAACAGGACTCGCCCGCCCAGGGGAAAGAGGGGCAGGCTCGGAAAGGAGAGCCGAGAGCCCCGAAATAAGGTTGGCGTGAGAACCTTTCGCGTTTAAAATGAATAATGGGAACCCCGGGATTCAGCGGGTGTTCAAGCTGAGCGTGCAACGCGTGCAAGCCCCCGAAGTGTGCGCGCGCGGGTGTGCCGGGCGGGGATGAGCGGAGAAGAACAAAGAGAGGCGTTGTGTGCGGGAATTGCTCATTTGTCGATACCAGAATTAGGCAGAGTTAATTAATCTAGGGTCAACGAAGGCCACCTCCTCCTCCTCCTCCTCCTCCTCCTCCTCTTCTTCTTCTTCTTCTTCTTCTTCTTCTTCTGTTCTTCTTCCTCCTCCTCCTCCTCCTCTTCTTCTTCTGTTTTTCTCTTTCTCATCCTCTTCCTCCTCCTCCTTTTTCTGTTCTTCAGTTTGTCTCCTTCTCTTTTTCTCCTTTTCTTCTTCTTCTTCTTCTTCTTCTGTTCTTCTTCCTCCTCCTCCTCCTCTTCTTCTTCTGTTCTTCTCTTTCTCATCCTCTTCCTCCTCCTCCTTTTTCTGTTCTTCAGTTTGTCTCCTTCTCTTTTCTCCTTTTCTTCTTCTTCTTCTTCTTCTTCTTCTTCTTCTTCTTCTGTTCTTCTTCTTCCTCCTCCTCCTCTTCTTCTTCTGTTCTTCTCTTTCTCATCCTCTTCCTCCTCCTTTTTCTGTTCTTCAGTTTGTCTCCTTCTCTTTTTCTCCTTTTCTTCTTCTTCTTCTTCTTCTTCTTCTTCTTCTTCTTCTTCTCCTCCTCCTCCTCCTCCTCCTCCTCCTCCTATTCTATTCTCCCCCTCTTCCTTTTCTTTTTCTTTTTTTTCTCCTCCTCCTCCCCTTCCTATTATTATCATCATTATTATACTTTTTCATTAATGAAAAACTCAGTCAACTGAACATTCAAAAATGCACCACAAATACTATTGACTGGGGCTAATGGTTGATACGGTTTGCTGCCAGCGTCCTAGGTATCAACCAAGGACCTTCTTAAAATATACGATGTTCCGAGCAGCGCAGTTTTTTGCCGTTCCGCTGGTGTTTATGGCAGGAAGCTGCCATTTGTTGATTTATAAAATTCTTGGACATGGTACCAAGTGCCCCGATGACAATGGGTATCACTGTTACATGTTGTTGTTGTTGTTGTTGTTGTTGTTGTTGTTGCTATTGTCGTCATCATTTCATTAAAATGAAACTCAATCAACCGAACACAGAAAAAATATTATTGTTGTTGTCATCACACTCATCCTTATCCTCACCATCAATTTGCCAGTAACACTCGCGGTCCATTTCTGCCGTTTGATCTTAGCTAGGATGAGCGAAACCGGCAAAGCGGCTTCCGAAACGAAACCAAACCTGAATCCGTTCAAAACGCAAAGGAATTAAGGGACGCCTCGGGGAGGCTGCCCCGTTCCCAAAACGGCATTTATGCAGGAAAGTGGTTTTTAAGCTTGAGAGAGATTCACATTCTCCTTTGATGACTTGGGGAACATATGTTATCTTTTGGTAGATCCCGTAAGAGGAGCGGGAAATTAATAATAATAGCAATAGCAATAGCAGTTAGGCTTATATACCGCTTCATAGGGCTTTCAGCCCTCTCTAAGCTGCTTACAGAGTCAGCATATCGCCCCCAACAACAATCCGGGTCCTCATTTTACCCACCTCGGAAGGATGGAAGGCTGAGTCAACCCTGAGCCGGTGAGATTTGAACAGCCGAACTGCAGATAACAGTCAGCTGAAGTGGCCTGCATTTAACCACTGCGCCACCTCGGCTCTATGCTATAATAATACTAATAAGAATACTAATACTAATAATGATGATGATGATGATGATGATGATAATAATAATAACAACAACAACAACAGTGCGTGGGGACCGACTAGTAACCAATGCCAAATCCGGCGAAACAACTGGCCGCTGTGATACAATTGTATAATAATAATAACAGCAACAATTTAGAGAAGCGAGCTGAAAATTGGAAAAATCAAAGCTATGCATAGCCAATACTTGAAAAATATTGAAGGCAAAGCTGGCCAAAAGCTAACTTGGAACTGGTTAAGATCAGGAGCACTGAAAAAAGAAACAGAAGGCTTTATTTTGGCAGCTCAAGGACAAGCCTTAGCCACAAACTGCGTGAAGGCAAAAATTCAACATGTTACCACCAACAGCAAATGTCGCCTCTGTAATGCGAAAGAGGAGACAGTCGACCACTTGATCAGCGGGTGCAGCAAAATTTCACAAACTGACTACCTACAACGCCATGACCATGACCGCGTTGCTAAGATCATTCACTGGAAATTGTGCCAGAAGTTTGGATTGGAGTACAGCAAAAACCACTGGGGACATCAGGTAGAGAAGGTTTTAGAGAATGAGAAAGTCAAGATCTTGTGGGACTTCAGAATCCAGACTGACAGGCACTTGGCCAACAACACACCGGACATAACAATAGTTGAAAAGAAAAAAAAGTATGGTTCATTGACATTGCAATACCCGGAGATACACGAATTGAAGATAAGCAGCAAGAAAAAAAAATCACAAAGTACCAGGACTTGCAAATTGAAGTTGAGCGACTGTGGAAAAAGAAATTGTGTGTTGTCCCGATTGTAATTGGAGCCCTTGGAGCAATACCCAAAGGGCTCCCTCGCTATTTGGAAATTTTAAATTTATCAGACTTGAACATTTTGATTCTACAAAAAACCTCCCTACTTGGAACAGCTTATATCCTCCGACGTTACCTTAACGGTTCCTAGGTCCTTGGTTAGGACTCGAGCTGTTGAGCTACCAACCAGCCCCAAAGGCTGTGAATCTCACCAAAGATTAACCACACAATAATAATTTATTGATATCGCTTTTCCTGGAGATGCCAGAGTCGAAGAAAAAGAACTGGGGAAAAATCATGAAATATCCCGACCTGGCCATCGAAACTACGTGATTATGGATGAAGCATGTCACAGGGATACCCATTGTCATCGGGCACCACTTGGCACCATGTCCAAGAATTTTATAAGATACATCAACAAATTGCAGCTTCCTGCAAATAACACCAGCGGAACTGCAAAAAAACTGCGCTACTCGGAACATCTTATATTTTAAGAAGGTTGATACCTAGGATGCTGGCAGCAACCCGTATCAACCATTAGCACCAGCCACTGGTATTTGTAATGCATTTTTTAATGTTCAGTTGGCTGAGTTTCATGTTTAATGAATAAAGTATATAATGATGATAATATGGTGTATGGAAAGCAAGAAGAGCAAATGAAAATTGATGTGGCTTGACGGCAAGAGGAATTGATATAATATTGAATATTTTTAAAAAAATGCTTGTTGAGATGTAATGGTATACTTTGGATTATATGTATGTTTAAAAATAATAAAAAACTTTTTAGAAATAACAACAATAAATCAGAAATTCGGTGGCAAGACCAATGGATTTTATTTCAACATCAGTTAGAAATCTTTCCGATTTTTTGAAATTAAGGTTCTCCCCACCCCGTTCTTCAGTTATTTGAATCGTCTTGATATTTCCCAAGCGGTTTGCGGTTGGCGAAGAACGTGGGCAAGCCGCGCGTTTCCCCTGGCGGCTGGCGCCTCTCCGCCTTCCCCTTTGCGCACGATCCTATGCGCCTTTCCGTCCGTTGTTGAGTAGATTTGCCTGGATTTGCCTGGATTTCCCCTGGAGTTCAGAGCCAGCCAACAGGTCAATCGAAGCGATCTGTAGGAAAAGATCTTGGAGAAAGGGGGAGGGGGATAAAATGTTTGCGTCTATTTCTTCCCCAGAAGGGGGAAGAAATAGGGAGGGGAAAAAAACTTAAGTAAATTGGATTCGAATCAAACGCTCCGTTAAAAGGACAAAACTGAGTGTTTCTTTAAAAAAAAAAGGTTTTATTTTTATTTTTCTACAAACACATCGTTGTGTGAAGAGTGTTACATTTTAGTACAAAAAAACCCCAATACCCTTCCTATTCAACACAATTAATAATCGTATGGACTTTTAGTAGTAATACACATATTTTGTTGAATTATAATATTTCCTTAATTATTCAATATTTCAATATATTGATTTTTTTTGGCCAATCTCCATATTCTTGAAAATGCTCCTTTTAGTACTGATAAAACACCAATAATCATATTTGTTATGTTACATAATTCTAATAGTAATACACTGATTTATACTGAATTATAATCTTCCATCGTTCGCCTTTCTAATTTTTAATTATGCCACTGTTACATTTTTAAAAATCCCCTTTCTAATCCAATTCTAAAACAAATAAAACAATGTTCATCTTAGTTATATTTGGGTTAAGGGTTAGGGTTATATAATTCTGTATTATGTTAAAATGTAACAAATGGGACTATCAACGTTTTATTTGTAGTAAAAGGAATGCTGTGTAGAACCGGATTGGCATGAAAACAGCATTGAATTATTGAATAAGATAATGACGAATGGTTATATAATTCAACAAAATAGGACAAAACTGGGTGTTTTCATCCGTCTCAGGTTCAAAACACAATAGAGCTACGCAAACGTTACTAAGGAGTGAAGTGCCAAAGACAGATCGTTGGTCTGTTCTGCTTTAGATTCAACGGAAGCTTTCAATACATAAATTTGTAAAAAGTTAAAATATGCATCTCTGAAAGCTGGACAGGCTCTCGATGCAAAATAATTTGGGTTATCTTTGGGGTAACCTAAGAAACTTCCTTGGGATTTTTTTTTAATACGGGAAGATATTTGAAGATATTTGAAATGAGGGGCCCTTGATTCTCTCTGGAATTGGTGGTTTTCTTGCAGATGTTTCATGACCCAACTAGGTAACATCATCAGTGCTAGAAGGGAGAAGAGTTTGTGGAGTGGAGGAGGAGGAGGAGGAGGAGGAGGAAGAGGAGGAGGAGGAGGAGGAGGAGGTGGTGGAGGAGGAGGAAGAGGAGGAAGAGGAGGAGGAGGAAGACTGTGGGGGTCCTTGGTGTTATCTGAGCTGGTGGTTTTCTTGCAGATGTTTCATGACCCAACTAGGTAACATCATCAGTGCTAGAAGGGAGAAGAGTTTGTGGAGTGGAGGAGGAGGAGGAGGAGGAGGAGGAAGAGGAGGAGGAGGAAGACTGTGGGGTCCTTGGTGTTATCTGAGCTGGTGGTTTTCTTGCAGATGTTCCATGACCCAACTAGGTAACATCATCAGTGCTAGAAGGGATGGACTTTGTAGAAAGAAAAGGGGAGGAAGAGGAGGAGGTCCGTGGGGTCCTTGGTGCTCTCAGAGCTTAATCCTTTTGTGCAGACGTTTCCGGACCCAACTAGGTAACAGCATTAGTGCTAGAAGGGAGTGGGATTTGCAGGGAGGAGGAGGGGGAAGGGGAGGGGAGGGGAGGAGGGAGGATTGTGAGGTCCTTGGTGCTCTCTGAGCTTGGGAGTTTTCTTGCAGATGTTCATGACCCAACTAGGTAACATCATCCGTGTTAGAAAGGAGAGGGGTTTGCTCTCATGTTAAAGTCTAGTGGCTTGGCTGATGAAATGTCCGGTGTGTTGTTGTTGTTGACGTTGTTGACGTTGTTGTTTTAAAAACCACCAAGCTCAGAGAGCACCAAAGACCCTTTTCTTCCTTCCTTGTTTTTGCTGCAATGGATTTGCGGTTTCACAGTGAGTTTAGGATCGCGTGGCCCGATGATAGGAAGGAAAATGCCTCCCTCCTCAATCGGATTCCCTTTCAGACAACCCCAAAGATGGGAGGCGCCTTCTCCCCCTCACCGCCTTTCCATCGCGCCTCCCCCCACCCCCTTCCCCACTCAAACCACAGCCCCGGTTTTAATGCATTGCCAGATCTTTTACGAGTAGCGTTACTGAGAGTGTGGTGGAGTGTTAAAGCGTTGGGCTGGAAACAGAGTTCCAGTCCTGCCCTAAGGCATGAAGCCAACTGGGGAACCTTGGGCCAGTCACTCTGCCTCAACCCTAGAGAGCCAGCAATGGCCAATCATTTGTGAAATCTTGCCAAGAAAACTCAAAGGTTTGTCCTGTCCTATCCCCAGGAGTCAATACTAATTTGGATGTATGGATGTATGGATGTATGGATAGATGTATGGATAGATGTATGGATGGATAGATAGATAGATAGATAGATAGATAGATAGATAGATAGATAGATAGATAGATAGATAGATAGATAGAGCCAGATAGATAGATAGATGATAGATAGATAGATAGATAGATAGATAGATAGATAGATAGATAGATAGATAGATAGATAATAGATAGATGGATGGATAGATGGATGGATGGATGGATGGATAGATAGATAGATAGATAGATAATAGATGGATGGATGGCTAGATAGATAGATAGATAGATAGATAGATAGATAATAGATAGATGGATAGATAGATAGATAGATAGATAGATGATAGATAGATAGATAGATAATAGATAGATGGATAGATAGATACATAGATAGATATAGATAGATAGATAGATAGATAGATAGATAGATAGATAGATAGATAGATAATAGATATAGGATAGATAGATAGATAGATAGATAGATAGATAGATAGATAGATAGATAGAAAAGATAGATAGATACATATAGACAGAAGACAGACAGATAGATAGATAGTATAGATAATAGATAATAAATAAATGAGATAGATTGATCAATAGTTAAATAGATAGATGAGATAGATAGAATAGAAAGAGATAGATAGATAGATAGATAGATAGATAGATAGATAGATAGATAGATAGATATACTGTAGATAGAAGAGATAGACAGACAGACAGATGAGAGAGAGAGATTAGAGAGAGAGATGATAGGTGGACACAGACATGATGAGATAGAGGGAGAGAAATATAGAAACAGAGAGATCGATATAGAGGGAGGGATAGAGGGAGGAATAAACAGAGAGAGAGGGAGATGAGAAGTTAGGATGGAAAGAAAGGTAGGATGGATAGATGGACAGGCAGCTAGAAGGGTAGGAGAGATAGAATGGATCAATAGAGGGATGGATGGATAGAAGGACAGGAATGGATAGATAGAGCAATGGATGAATGGATGCAGGGTAGAAGGACAGGATGGAATGATGGAATGATGGTTAGGAGAATAGGAGGGATAGGATGAATAGATCATGGGATGGATAGATAGATGGACACACAGACAGACAGTCTGAGAAAAGTTGTAAAGCGAGCCCGTGTTTTGCTTTGTGGCGGAAATTGCCAGGCTCCATGGCTCTGGTTGTAAGCCGAGGAGGAGCTGCAAGGAAATCCCATCGCAAACCGCTTTCCGATCTTCTTCCCTTCCACCCCATCCTACCTACAACCCCCCCCCCCCCCCCAATCCCATCCCGCGATCCCTGGAGGGTGGGAATCACAGGCCTGATAATAATCCCCGGAGACCGAGTGTCAAGTTTAACCAAATCGTTATTGCTTTATCAAACCCACCGATTTTCGAAATAAATGGTTCCAAAGGCCGAACGTGGTCCCCGGCGAGGCCTCATTTGCCCGTAATGGATGGCGAGAGACGGGCCCCGCCGTGATTAAAGGCTGTCATTCAATCTAACAAAGTGAACATTTATTGCATATATATTAAAAATTACCCCTTAATCGAGTGGAGAATGAAGGCCGGGTGGGGGGGAAAGAGAGGTGCAGTTATTGGAGTTTATCCAAAGGTGACGTCCCTTTTGGATAACTCTGGGGAAGAGGGGACTCCCCCCCACACACACACGCCATGCCCCACCCTCTCTTACGCCCCCCTCCTCTTTAATCTGTTTTGCTCCTAGGAGTTGCAATATGGCTAGCAAAAAGGGCGAAGGGCAAACAGGTTCGGAGCCCCAGATAGCTTCTCGCGCCTTCCCCCCCCCAACCGCAGCTCAAGGGGGGTTGCGGGTCCTTACTGCCCCCCCATCCCCAAGCTTAATTAGGCCCCCAAGTGCCTCTCCCCCACCCACCCACCCACTCTCTGCCCCCTTCATCAACGTGCCTCTTGTAGTTCCTCCAGGCGCTAGGCTCAAAATAGGCCAGAAGTTTGGAGGGAGGGAGGGAGGGAGGGAGAGGGGGGGTTTCCCAGAAACTGCCCCTCCCCGCCCTGCTTTGTCTCTCCTTAAGGGAAGATGGATGGCCGGGTCCTGGGGTTGAGGCTTTGGCACGGAGGGCCGGCGGTCCAAGAGGCAGGCAGGGGAGAACTAATCGTCCCGTCGAGGCGGTCGGTGGTAATAACGGCCGGAGAAATATGGCATCTCTTGGCGGAAGAGACAGATTGGCTGCCCCCGGGCAGGAGAGGCTAGAGACGGGCAAAGAGAGGCGAGGAAGCTGGCAGGGAGTGGACAAAGATGGGTAATAACAACAGGAAGGGCGGGAGGGTCGCGGAGAAATGCTTGCGCCCAGGAAGCGCCTGAAAAGAAAGAGGAGGAGGAGGAGGAGGAGGAGGAGGAGGAGGAGGAGGAGGAGGAGGAGGAGGAGGAGGAGGGAGGAGGAGGAGGAGGAGGAGGAGGAGGAGGAGGAAGACCGAAGGGTACTTGGAATTTTTTGCACATGTTTCATGACCCTACTAGGGAACATCATCAGTACTAGAAGGGACGAGTAGTAGTAGTAGTAGTAGTAGTAGTAGTAGTAGTAGTAGTATACTGAAGGGTCCTTTTTTTGCAGATGTTTCATGATCCTACTAGGGAACATCATCAGTACTAGAAGGGATGAGTAGTAGTAGTAGTAGTAGTAGTAGTAGTAGTAGGACTGAAGGGTCCTTTTTACCAGATGTTTCATGATCCTACTAGGGAACATCATCACTACTAGAAGGGATGAGTAGTAGTAGTAGTAGTAGTAGTAGTAGTAGTACTGAAGGGTCCTTTTTTGCAGATGTTTCATGATCCTACTAGGGAACATCATCAGTACTAGAAGGGACGAGTAGTAGTAGTAGTAGTAGTAGTAGTAGTAGTAGTAGTAGTAGTAGTACTGAAGGGTCCTTTTTTGCATATGTTTCATGATCCTACTAGGGAACATCATCAGTACTAGAAGGGACGAGTAGTAGTAGTAGTAGTAGTAGTAGTAGTAGTACTGCTGAAGGGTCCTTTTTTGCAGATGTTTCATGATCCTACTAGGGAACATCATCAGTACTAGAAGGGACGAGTAGTAGTAGTAGTAGTAGTAGTAGTAGTAGTAGTACTGAAGGGGTCCTTTTTGCAGATGTTTCATGATCCTACTAGGGAACATCATCAGTACTAGAAGGACGAGTAGTAGTAGTAGTAGTAGTAGTAGTAGTAGTAGTACTGAAGGGTCCTTTTTGCAGATGTTTCATGATCCTACTAGGAACATCATCAGTACTAGAAGGGACGAGTAGTAGTAGTAGTAGTAGTAGTAGTAGTAGTAGTAGTAGTACTGAAGGGTCCTTTTTGCAGATGTTTCATGATCCTACTAGGGAACATCATCAGTACTAGAAGGGACGAGTAGTAGTAGTAGTAGTAGTAGTAGTAGTAGTACTGAAGGGTCCTTTTTGCAGATGTTTCATGATCCTACTAGGGAACATCATCAGTACTAGAAGGGATGAGTAGTAGTAGTAGTAGTAGTGACCTTAACAACCTTAAAAATGACCTGAAAACAGCCTGAAAAACAGCCCCAAAACGGCCTGGGAAAACAGCCTGAAAACAGCCCCCCAAATGGCCTGAAAACAGCCCGGAAAACAACCCAAAACTGGCATCCGTGCGCCGGCCATCTTTAGGTTTCCAGACTTCCAGCACACGCACATGCACACGCATGCACACGTGTCCTACTTTGGTGCCGAAAAGGTTCTCCATCACTGCCCTACTGAGTTTCGTCCCTCACGACAAACCAGTCCGACAGAGGCGGCTGGATTCAATTCCTAGGCCAGAACGGAGCATTTATAGCCAGCAGCCTCCCGAGAAGGAAAAACAAGAGCCGAGTTCTGTGATTCAGCCATGAATGGGTGATGTTGAGAGGGACGGTTCTCTCCCAGGCCTGGCCCAGGACAAGCCCTGTCCGGCAACGCAGGCACTAAGTGGATGAAGATGGATGGCGTGGCTGCAATCCCCACGTCAGGGCGTCGGGCCTGGGACAATGACCGTCTCCTCAGGCCGCTGGTCAGCTGGACTGGCCCTGACCTCCTCGCCGAGGTCCAGGCTCCCCCCCAGCAGCCCCTGGAGGAGATTTCGCCTTTCAAATTGTCGACTTGTGTTGTAACAATGAGCTGATGAGAGACAAATCGGTCTCCTGCTGGTGTGACCTCCTGAACTAGGTGGGTCTGGACACGGAGAGGATGGTGGGTGCGCTTTTTTTAAACAATCTAGCCATTTAAACACACACACACACACAGACACACACACACACACCATAAATTGTTCCGAACAGCATAGCAATGACTTTGCAGGAAAACCCACGCGCCAAAGCTGGTGTTGAAGTCCGCCCGTATTAAAAGTTGGTGAGGTTGGGAGCAGAGCAGTGGTGGGATTCAATTTTTTTTTTACTATGGGTTTTCTGGGCGTGGCATGGCTTGGTGGGTGTGGCAGGGGAAGGATACTGCAAAATCCCCATTCCCTCCCCACTCCAGGGGAAGGATACTGCAAAATCTCCATTCCCTCCCCACTCCAGGGGAAGGATACTGCAAAATCTCCATTCACACCCATTCCAGGGGAAGGATACTGCAAAATCTCCATTCCCTCCCCACTCCAGGGGAAGGATACTGCAAAATCCCCATTCCCTCCCCACTCCAGGGAAGGATACTGCAAAATCTCTATTCCTCCCCACTCCAGGGGAAGGATACTGCAAAATCCCCATTCCTCCCCACTCCAGGGGGAAGGATACTGCAAAACCTCCATTTCCTCCCCACTCCAGGGGAAGGATACTGCAAAATCTCTATTCCCTCCCCACTCCAGGGGAAGGATACTGCAAAATCTCCATTCCTTCCCCACTCCAGGGGAAGGATACTGCAAATCCCCATTCCCTCCCCACTCAGGGGAAGGATACTGCAAAATCTCCATTCCCTCCCCACTCCAGGGGAAGGATACTGCAAAATCCCCATTCCCTCCCCACTCCAGGGGAAGGATACTGCAAAATCTCCATTCCCTCCCCACTCCAGGGAAAGGTTAATGCAAAATCCCCATTCCCTCCCTTCCCGATCAGCTGGAACTCAGGAAGCTGGAAGATTTCTAGTTTGGATCTTGTCTTCAGAGCTAAGTCTAAGGGTAACTTTGGGCGAGCCCTAGGAACAGAGGTGGGTTCCTACCAGTTCGCACCTATTCAATAGAACTGGTTCGTCAAATCTACTGAACCGGTTAGAAGAGGTTCCATCAGTGGACCCGGAAAGCAGGCCACACCTACAGAAGAGGTTCCAAATTTTTTGAAACCCACCATTGCCGCAGAGAGAGAGAGAGAGAGAGAGAGAGAGACAGACAGACAGACAGACAGACAGACAGACTGAGAGAGAGAGAGAGAAAGAAAGGAAGAAATAAATAAAAGAAAAGAAAGAAAAAGAGTGAGTTGGAAGAAAAAAAGAAAAAAGGGACAGAGAGACAAAAGGAAGGAAAGAGAGAGAGAGAGAGAGAGAGAGAGAGAACACATGGCTGGCAAGCCACTCCCACCAGGTCACATGGCCGGCAAGCCACTCCCACAAAGGAGGCCACACCCACAGAGTAGGTTTCCAAAATTTTTTGAAACCCACCACTGCTTAGGAAGGAAGCAATGGACTCGGAGTGGTTTATTCCTTTCGTCTGAATGTCTCCCCCCTACCCAGGGCTGTGCAAATCTGGAGGGATGCTTTTTTAAAAGATGCACATTTAAGATGATTTTGAAAGCAGCCAGAATGGTTTTCAGGCAACTACAGGAATCAGAAAAGAGACAAGCAGAGTTTGGGGGGGGGAAATGGAAGGGGGGGCAAGTTGGCATGAGGTCACTTCTTCCTAACCATTTCCAAATTATGAATAACTTCTGTTTGCTACCTTAAAGTAGCCTTTACAAGGGGAGGTTAGAGTAAGTAGAAGATTCTATCAATTGAGACTTGTGGACTTCAATTGAATCTCTCCTTCTTTTGGTTGAAAAGCTGTGGACTTCAACTCCCAGAATTCTATCAATTGAGACCATTGGACTTCAAATCCCAGAATTCTCTCAGTTGGAAAGCTGTGGACTTCAGCTCCCAGAATTCTTTCAATTGAGACTTTTGGACTTCAACTCCCAGAATTGAATCTCTCCTTCTCTTGGTTGAAAAGCTGTGGACTTCAGCTCCCAGAATTCTATCATATCGATTGAGACTTGTGGACTTCGACTCCCAGAATTCTATCAATTGAGACCATTGGATTTCAAATCCCAGAATTCTCTCGGTTGAAAAGCTGTGTGGACTTCAGCTCCCAGAATTCTATCATATCAATTGAGACTTGTGGACTTCAACTCCCAGAATTCGTTCAGTTGAGACCATTGGACTTCAAATCCCAGAATTCTCTCAGTTGAAAAGCTGTGGACTTCAGCTCCCAGAATTCCTTCAATTGAGACTTGTGGACTTCAAGTCCCAGAATTCTATCAATTGAGACTTGTGGACTTCAACTCCCAGAATTCTATCAATAGAGACCATTGGACTTCAAATCCCAGAATTCTCTCAGTTGAAAAGCTGTGGACTTCAACTCCCAGAATTCCTTCAATTGAGACCATTGGACTTCAACTCCAGAATTGAATCTCTCCTTCTCTCGGCTGAAAAGCTGTGGACTTCAACTCCCAGAATTCTATCATATCAATTGAGACTTGTGGACTTCAACTCCCAGATTTTATCAATTGAGACCATTGGACTTCAAATCCCAGAATTCTCTCAGTTGAAAAGCTGTGGACTTCAGCTCCCAGAATTCTTTCAATTGAGACTTGTGGACTTCAGCTCCCAGAATTCTTTCAATTGAGACTTGTGGACTTCAACTCCCAGAATTCTTTCAATTGAGACTTGTGGACTTCAACTCCCAGAATTCTCTCAGTTGGAAAGCTGTGGACTTCAGCTCCCAGAATTCTTTCAATTGAGACCATTGGACTTCAACTCCCAGAATTCTCTCACTTGAGACTTTTGGACTTCAACTCCCAGAATTGAATCTCTTCTTCTCTTGGTTGAAAAGCTGTGGGCTTCAACTCCCAGAATTCTCTCAGTTGAAAGGTGTGGACTTCACCTCCCAGATTTTATCAATTGAGACTTTTGGACTTCAACTCCCAGAATTTCCCAGCCAGTTGACGTCCACCGGTCTTAGAGTTGCCAAGCTTGGGGGCCCTAATACAGAGCTTTGCTGCTGCTCCCCTTTTCCTACCTGCTCCAAATAGCAAAAGGAACCATGAGTAGTTACACAGATTTGACCCCCGCAGCTCTACCTGGCGGATGAACAAGGGAATTTGGTTGATTTCTTCTGCCTTTTTAAGACAGGCTGGCAGGCCTCAACCACCTTCAGCTTCGCCTGCCCTTTGCTTGCAAAGTTAGCTGGTGGATAATTAATACTAGATTAATCGATGGGAAAGCAAACTCGAATGAAAGACCATCATCCAAACCCCAAAACTTTCGGATACAAAAGGACCCATCGCCCAATCTTAATGACCTTCCCCTTTTGAAATGTAAATTATTATTTTTTTTTGGGGGGGGGGGAGAGAAAAAGACGCATTGAAGGCCAGGGTACCAACACGCGGAAATGTCCCACCTATTCAGGGCGGTCGCCCCGTCCTGGACTCTGAGCTCCCCCCACCGCCCCGCCGCTCCGGCCTTTTCTTCCCCTCCTTCACATTCGCCTGCTAACGGGGCCGCGACCCAAATTGTTGCCGCTGACCCCCACCGGCTCCCCATCGGTGGGGGAATGTTGACCAACACTCTGTCTCCTTGTCTGTCGATTGGGCCCCGGAAGATTTATGGATTTTTGATCTCAGATTCTTGTCCTCATTAAGCCAGCGTTCCTGTTGACTTTCGTTGACCTTCGGCCCGCCGGGGGCCTCTCCTTGCCCCATGCTTTCGCCCCACAACCATCTCCCCCCTCCCCTCCGAACCCGGTTCATTTCCCCCTCTCCGTTTTCCATTGGACGTTGGGCCTCAATGGCCATTGCTGTCCAGTCCATCGGCCTGGGCTTGTTTGCTCTGTTCTTGAACTTGATGGGGGTCATCCTGTCTACGCCTGGGATGCCAAGCCTAGCTACCAATTTCCTAATGACTTAAACAAACTCCTTCCCCAGCGAGGCTGCCCTGGGCTTCTCTGCCCTCCTTCGCAAGGTTGGGGAGGGGGGAGATTTTTGTTCAGCTGCAGGCCCAGCTTGGCCTGGTAACATCCGTGGCCTCGCTGACCCCAGCCCTCGCTGGCTTTTCCTAGCCTTGTCCAGTCCTCCCCGGGCCAAAGGGCAAACCCCCTGGGTGCCTGCGTGCTACCAGCTGCCTTGAGATGACACCCAGCCACAAAGGGAGCAGTCGGGAGGCTCATGAATGTGCCCATTGATTGGACCCTGGCAGAGATGCTTGTTTATTATTATTTTTTCTTCTGCTGCTCCTCCTCCTCCTCCTCCTGGCTTCTTTTAAACTTCTCTGAGGTGGAGAAAAGGATGTTGCAAGTCTCTGTCTCTCTCTCTCTCTCTCTCTCTTTCTCTCTCTTTTCTCTCTCTTTCTGTCTTTCTGTCTTTCTCTCTCTTTCTCTCTTTCTCTTTCTCTCTCTCTCCCCTCTATCTCTTTCTCTTTCTCTCTCTTTCTCTCTCTCTGTCTCTCTGTTTCTCTGTCTGTCTCTCTTTCTCTCTCTCTCTTTCCCTGTCTCTCTCTTTCTCTCTTTCTCTCTCTGCCTCTTTCTCTCTCTTTCTGTCAATCTTTCTCTGTCTCTCTCTTTCTCTGTCTCCCCCTCTCTGTCTCTCTGTCTCTGTCTGTCTGTCTTTTCTCTCTCTGTGTGTGTCTCTGTTTCTCTCTGTGTGTCTGTCTGTCTCTTTCTCTCTCCCTCTCTCTGTCTCTCTCTCCCTCTCTCTGTCTCTCTATTTTCTGTCTGTCTTTCTCTCTCTCTCTCTCTGTGTCTCTCTCTCCCCTCTCTTTCTCTTTCTCTCTTTCTTTCTCTTTCTGTCTTTCTCTCTCCTTTCTCTGTCTCTCTGTCTCTTTGTCTCTCTGTCTGTCTCTCTTCCTCTCTCTTTCGCTGTCTCTCTCTTTCTCTCTTTCTCTGCCTCTTTCTCTCTCTGTATCAATCTTTCTCTCTCTCTCTCTTTCTCTGTTTCCCCCTCTCTCTGTCTCTCTCTGTCTCTCTGTCTTTCTCTCTCTGTGTGTGTCTCTGTTTCTCTCTGTATGTCTGTCTGTCTCTTTCTCTCTGTCTCTCTCGGTCTTTCTCTCCCTCTCTCTGTCTCCCTCCGTCTCTCTATTTTCTGTCTGTCTTTCTGTCTCTCTCTCTCTCTCTCTCTGTGTGTCTATCTCTCTCCCCTCTCTCTCTTTCTCTTTCTCTCTCTTTCTTTCTCTCTCTTTCTGTTTTTCTCTCTCCTCTCTCTCTCTCTGTCTCTCTGTCTCTGTCTGTCTCTCTTCCTCTCTCTCTTTCACTGTCTCTTTTTCTCTCTGTGTCAATCTTTCTCTGTCTCTCTCTTTCTCTGTCTCCCTCTTTCTC
Organism: Thamnophis sirtalis; assembly: GCF_051295495.1. Lineage (NCBI taxonomy): Eukaryota > Metazoa > Chordata > Lepidosauria > Squamata > Natricidae > Thamnophis > Thamnophis sirtalis. Next base: position 70,296,206 of record NW_028261390.1, on the reverse strand, counting down.
TGTTTCCCCCCTCTCTCTGTCTCTCTCTGTCTCTCTGTCTTTTCTCTCTCTCTGTGTGTCTCTGTTTCTCTCTGTGTGTCTGTCTGTCTCTTTCTCTCTGTCTCTCTCGGTCTTTCTCTCCCCCTCTCTGTCTCCCTCTGTCTCTCTATTTTCTGTCTGTCTTTCTCTCTCTTTCTCTCTCTCTGTCATCTTGGGGATCTGTTCAATCTCAGGATTTCTCTTCCCTTCGGTTCAGGAGGGTGTGCGGGGTGGGGGGAGACGCCTGTGTCTGTTTGTGGCCTGGAGGTCCCTTTCTAAATGGATGCTAATTGCAGGGGCTGCACACGGCTCTCTCTCGGGCGGCTCTGCGCGCTGCGGCTGCCTCCGGGCCATCCAGAACCTGCTCTTCAATGACTTAATTGACAAGCCCTTGTCTCTGGTTAGGAGCAGCTGGTCCTGAGCATTGGCACATTAAGGCCAGCTTAACACAGCCGCTTGACTCAGCCGGAGGAGGAGGAGGAGGAGGGGAAGGAAGGAGGCAGGTTAACTGGGCTTGAAAGATTTATTGTTTATTTATTTCATTTATTTATTTGCTTTGTCAAACATGTACGACATGTTGTTGTTGTTGTTATTGTTGTTTATTAGTTTTGTATGCCGCCCACTCCCGAAGGACTCCGGGCGGCTCACAATAAACAGGGGAAGGGAAATAAATAAGACAATACAAAGAATTTAAAAATGCACAACATTCACAATTGAGGCGGGGCTGGATATTTCAACAGCCCCCAGCCTGTCGGAACAGCCAGGACCTGGTAGCTTTACGGAAAGCCGGGAGAGTAGTAAGGGTCTGGATCTCCACGGGGAACTCATTCCAGAGAGCCGGCGCAGCAACAGAGAAGGCTCTCCCGCGGGGGATCGCCAGCCGATATTGACTGGCCGATGGGACCCGGAGAAGGCCGAGCCTGTGCGATCGAATCCGTCTTTGGGAGGAAATTGGCAGGAGGCGGTCTCTCAGGTACCCAGGTCCGATGCCATGGAGGGCTTTATAAGTAACGCCTAGCACCTTGAAGCGTGTCCGGAGACCAATGGGTAGCCAGTGCAGCTCGCGGAGGATAGGTGTAACGTGGGTGTACCTAGGTGCACCCACAATCGCTCGCGCGGCTGCATTCTGGACTAGCTGAAGTCTTCGAACACTTTTCAAGGGCAGCCCCATGTAGAGGACATTACAGTAATCCAGACATAACAGGTATTAAGTATAAACGTGGACATGAACACGGGAAATGGGTACGAATACATGGGGACAGTAGGAGAGGGACGGAAGGAACGCTGGTGCACTTATGCACGCCCCCTTTACGGACCTCTTAGGAATGGGGTGAGGTCCACGGTGGACAGTTTAAGGTTAAAGTTATGCGGGTTGTATGAGGATGTAACAACGGAGTCAGGTAGAGCATTCCAGGCGTTGACCACTCTGTTGCTGAAGTCGCATTTCCTGCAACCGAGTTTGGAGCGGTTGACCTTGAGGTTCGTATCGAATTGTTTGTCCGCGTATTATTGAAGTCGAAGCCGAAGTAGTCGTTGAGAGGTACGACGTTGTAGCGGACGATTCTGTGTACTACGCTTAGCTCTGGGGTGGGTTGCTGGCGGCATTACTGCCGGTTCGGTACGCACAAAAATTTTGCGTGCGGGCCTGAGAATTTGCACATGAAAAGGTCTTGTCCGTGCGCAGAACATTAAAAAATGGGGAAAAAAATACATTTGTGCAAGGAAAATTGAAAAAGAAAACCAAGATGGCGCCATCGTAAGAGAATCGGTTCGGGGGGCATGGCGGGCCTGGGTCGCTGCTGGTTCCAGCGACCCAGGCTGTCAAACCACTACCGAACCGGACCGAACCAGTAGGAACCCACCACTGGTTTAAGTCAGACGGTAGTCGGCGCAGTTCTAGGTTTTCCAAGCCCAGAATTTCGAGCCTGGTGGCGTAAGGGATTCTATTGTGAGCAGAGGAGTGGAGGACTCTTCTCGCGAAATACCTCTGTGCTCGCTCGATTGTATTAATTGCATTAATATGTTGGAAGATATTAATATTGGATTAATATTGGAAGAAATGTCCTTCTGGGTTCAGTTCCAAGTGGGGGAAAAGACACTGGAAACATGGAGGCTGCTTGGAAAGATGGTTTAATGGTGGACAGGATCACATGACTTGAGTTCCTGAACAGAAAAGGGGGATCAGATGCTTCCAGATGTTGAGTGAAGGAGAAAAGAGAGAGAGAGAGAGAGAGAGAGAAAGACTTGCTGAGAGTTCCTGAGTTCTTTATACTCTCTGTTTGGCCCCACCTCTTTGTTTCCTGTTCCTGTGTAAGAAACGTATTCTGATTGGTTGTCGGATTTCCAGGGACGGCGGTGGGGGGGGGGTGTCTTAGCTAACTTTGTAGGTTGTGTGCTTTTTGAGTCCCAAGCTTGGTTGAGTTCCCAGGTGCCACGTGGTGAGTTTCTGTGGAGGGTTAATCCCACCTTTGTTGTGTAGAGCAGACTCGGGCCTTTTAATGTCTCATTGACAAAGGTGGGGGCTACTAAGAGTGTTTCCTGCCTAAAAACATGTTTCTCTGCTATTTAAAAGAAGAGACGATAGCCCTGGGCCTCTTCAGACCAAGCATTTATTTTAAAAAAGCTTCTTCGTTTTGTTAAGCTGTCTAGAACAATAATGAAGCAGTCTTTAAAAAATAAGCCGAATAATTTGAACATTCTATAGGCTTTTATAGTTATTGACTTACCTCCTTGCAGCAAACAGCAAACAGCCTGATTAGCACAAGAAAAAAAAATCTGTTTCTGCCTCCCAGCAATTTGCCCTGGGGAGCAAACAGCAAGTTTCACTTTCAGTTTCAGTTTGGGCTTCCCGATCATCAGCTGTTTCAGGCTGCAGGGATTGCTATAGCCTATTGCAGCCTCCGCAAGCCCCATTTCCCCTGTTTGCTGCGAGGAGGTAAATTGCTGGGAGGCAGAGGCCAAAGGGTGGGGGACGGTGGGTGGGAGGGGCTCCATTCGGTGTATAAGACGCACCCAAATTTTCACCCGCTTTTAGGGGAGGGGAAAGGGGGTGTTTTATACTCCGAAAAATACGGTAACAAGTTGGATGACTGTGAAGCTTGTTCAGTCATTCGGGCTTTTCAAAAGGTGACTGGATTTTCTTGTTCATTGGTTTGGTTTCCTTCTTTCTTTGTCCTTGAAAACATGCCACTTTCGAGTCCAAACTGAAGAAGCTTCTTGGACAAAAAGGGAAGATAATAACCACAAGGAAGTTCAGTTGCCTTTTGAAAAGTACCTTTGATCTTGGAGGCCTTCTAGTCCAAGTAGAAGCAGGAGATCCTATGCCATCCTGGAGAAACGGCTGTCCAGTCTCTTCCAGTGATGGAGCCACCCACAACTTCTAGACTAGAGGCAAAATGTTCCACTGAATGGTGACACCTCTTGTGTCCCAAAAGATGTGGAGGTTCTACATTTCTTCTGGCAGAGCCGAAGTTTCCAACCTGGGCAACTTTAAGAGATGTTGACCTCAACTCTCAGAATTCCCCAGGAGCCGGAAACCAGCATAGGGCAGCAAAGAGGCCCAGATTCCCATCTCTTTTTCTCTCGGCTGAAGATCTGTTGACCTCAATTCCCAGAATTGAATCTCTTCTTCAGTCAGTGGGAAATTGACTGTGGATTTCAACTCCCGGAATTCTATCAATTGACAGAATTGATAGGTGGCGTAAGGGACAGCAATCCTCTTACCTCAGAGGAATCTGTTGTGGTCCGCCACCGGGCCTGCAGAGGTGGCAGCAGAGTCAGACAGTGAGGAGGGTTGGGGAGGAACGTGGCCAGTCCTGGAGTCTGGGGAAGGCTCTGAGAAGGGCTCTGTGTTGGAGGCAGAGAGGGGGCCAAGGCCATCTGAGAGTTATGTGCTTCCTCCGGAGCCTGACATCAGCAAGGCAGAAGAACAGGGGGAGCCTTTTCCCGGTGTGCGCATGCCCAGAGCTTCCAGAAGGCAAGAACAGTTACGACAAAAGGGGCGACTCAGGAATAAGGCTTGGAGATGAGTGGCCCCTCCCATAAGACGTTAAAAAAGGAGCAAACGGAAGTGAGCCTTTGCAGGAAGCAATTTTGTTCGTTTTGGTTGGTTTAAACTCTGAAGCTCCACTTGACTCGGCGCTCCTTGCAAAACGAATTGGCAAATTAGGTCTCTGGCAGCGTTTCAAGGGAGATAAAGGTGGGCGCTGATCAGACTTACCCCGAAAGACTTTGGCAGACTTCTGACGGACTCTTTGCAGACTATTTGTGAATCATTACGGGCTGTGAATGAACATAATTCACAGCCGTTTAAATAAAAAGAGGGTTTTTTGGGACTAAGCGTGTGGTTTTTACTGTCTCATTAAGCCTAGGTGAGAAAAGAATCCTTCCCAGAAATCCCTAGTAAGGATATTAAGTTATTCCCACTTCAAAGCTTCTTGGATTCAAGGGAGAACCTACAGAAGATGGCTTCAAATGTTTCCACCAGAATGAACCGGTGGTGTATAATTTCAAATCAACCAGAGCCATCTCTCTCTCGGCTTCTTTTTGGCACAGATCAGTGGTGGGATCCAGCCGGTTCGCACCACTCCGGGAGAACCGGTTGTTAACTTTCTGAGCAGTTGGGTGAACTGGTTGTCGGAAGAAATCATTAGGGCAGAGAACCAGTTGTTCAATTATTTGAATCTCACCACTGGCGCAGATGCTCGTCTTTGGAACGATCTCCCCGTGGAGATTCGTACCCTCACCACCCTCCAGACCTTCCACACAGTCCTCAAGACCTGGCTATCCCGTCAGGCCTGGGGTTAAAGATTATATTCCATCCCCGCCCGAATGTTGAATGAATGTTGCTTTACTCTTTTAATTATGTATTGTCCTATATGTCTTTGTATGTTTCCCCTTCCTATATAAGTTGTAAGCCGCCCTGAGTCCCCTCAGGGAAAAGGGCGGCCTATAAATAAACTAAAGAAGAAAGAAGAAGATGTTTTAGACATCACGTTTTTTGAAATCGTCTCTCTTTTCATATTTGATTTTTTTAGCCTGAAGAGATCTCTTTTTTTTTTTTTGTGGGGTGGGGGGGGGGGAAGAAGCTTTATTTATTCAGCATTTTTACAAAGCCCAGCCCGATTGAAAAGCTGGGAGTTTTTTTTGTTGTTGTTGTTGCCATGTGTGGGAATTGCCTGGCACATTCTCCCACTTTGTCCTGGTGTGAATAAGGATAATAGTTTTGAAGGGGGATCCTCATGGAGGCCTAAGATTTTCCTGCATGGAAAAAGTCTCTTAACTTTTGCTCGTTTTGCTCCAGTTTTCTTTTCTTTTTCTTTTTTTCTTTTTTCTTTCCTTTACCCCCTCTTCCTCCGCAGGAACAATGCCAACATTGAAGGCCTCGGTTGGAGTCGGCACAGTGGGATATCTTTGGTGCCGTTTGAGACAATCTGTGAATTTCATCAATCAAACTTGACTGCAATTTTCCATAAAAAACCCCTGAATTTGGGTCAGAAAGTGGGGAAAGCAGATAAAGATCATTGGAGCTGTCTTGTGAGATGATAAATAGATAGTCTTTCAGGCCAACAATGCAGAAAACTGAATCCCTTTCTTTTTCCCCCCCTTCTTTTTTTTTGCTAATTCACCCCGAAATGAGTTTGAATGCAGCGAGCCTAAACCATTTTTTTTTCATGTTTTCCCATGCTTTAAAAGATGACTGCAGACTTCATCCTCCCACCAGAGAGTTAACTAAGGCTTGTCTCTTTCTTTTTCATTTCTTTTCTTTTTCTTTTTCCAGGAAAATTCTCTCATCCTTCCAAAATGATCTATTTGTCTCCTGGCGGCTGTTGGTGGTACCTGACATTCAGGGAAAAACTGCATTCTGCATTCCGCAGATATTTTGGAGATGTGACTGTGATTTCCTTGTAGCTGAGCGGGATGAGTTTTCTGGCCACGGGGGGCTATTGGACTTGAATTTGAAAAAGGAAGGAAGGAAAGAAAGAAAGAAAAGAGAGAGAGAGAAAGGAAGGAAAGGAAGGAGGAAGAAAGGAAGGAGGAAAGAAGGAAGGAGGAAAGAAAGAAAGAAATAGAAGGAAGGAAGGAAGAAAGAGAAAGGAAAGAAGGAAGAAGGAAGGAAAGAAGGAAAGAAAGAAAAAAGGAGGGAGGGAATGAAGGAAGAAGGAAGGAAAGAAGAAAGGAAGAAAAAGAGAAATAAATAAGGAAAGAACAAAAAGAAAGAGAAGGAAGGAAGAAGGAAGAAAGGAAGGAAGAAGGAGGGAAAGAAGGAAGGAAGAAAAAGAGAAAGAAAGAAGTAAGGAAAGAAAGAAAAGAAAGAAGAAAGGAAGGAAGAAGGAAAGAAAGAAAGAAAAGAAAGAAAGAGACAGAAACCCACCTGTAAATCAAAGAAACAAGCATCCTATATGGACTAGCATAGGGGATATATGGCTGCTGCTTTACTGCTACGGGGGGAGCCATAACCAGCTTTAATTCATGGAAGACTTCCAGTCCGCTAGTCCCTGTTGTTAATACAGGGTGTGCTGTGTGTACCTGGGTTGTGTGAAAGGAAAGATCTATTGTTTTTGCATTTTAATTCTTGCAAGTAAACACGTTATCCTAATCCGGTTTCTCCTTCTTTCGTGGCTGACGCAGTCCCTCATTTTCACTTGGTGTTGTACGAGGAAGACAACTCCCATTGTGAGAAACAGTCCTAGTTCCAGAGGCCAGGTTTTTCCCAACCTGGTGCATTCCAGGTGAGGCGATGCCACAACAGCCAACATTTCCAGGAGCAAGCAAAGAAATGAATGATCAAGGAGAGCAGAGGGAGAGTATTCAGCCGGTTCGGGCCAGTTTGAGTGAACCGGTAGCAGAGGTGGGTTCCTACCGGTTCGCACCAGTTCGGTAGAACCGGTTTGTCAAATCTACCGAACCGGTTAGAAGAGGTTCCACCAGTGGACCCGGAAAGCAGGCCACGCCTACAGAAGAGGTTCCAAAATTTTTTGAAACCCACCACTGACACACACACACACAGACAGACAGACAGACAGACAGCAATAGTTAGACTTAGCAATAGTTAGACTCATATACCGCTTCATAGGGCTTTCAGCCCTCTCTAAGCGGTTTACAGAGTCAGCATATCGCCCCCAACAACAATCCGGGTCCTCATTTTACCCACCTCGGAAGGATGGAAGGCTGAGTCAACCCTGAGCCGGTGAGATTTGAACAGCCGAACTGCAGAACTGCAGTCAGCTGAAGTAGCCTGCAGTGCTGCATTTAACCACTGCGCCACCTCGGCTCTTGTTAATACAGACTCACACAGAGAGAGAAAGAGAAAGAGAGGAAGGAAGAAAGAAAAAAATAAAAAAGGAAAGAAAAAGTGAGAGAAATGAAAAAAAAGGAAAAAGGGATAAAGAGACAAAAGGAAGGAAAGAGAGAGAGAGAGAGAGAGAGAACCCATGGCCGGCTAGCCACTCCCACCAGGTCACATGGCCGGCAAGCCACTCCCACAAAGGAGGCCACACCCACAGAGTAGGTTCAAAAAAATTTTTGAAACCCACCACTGACCGGTAGCAGACATTTTGAGTAGTTCAGAGAACCAGCAAATGCCAGCGCTCGGTGCCTGTATGACCTCCAACGAGCGGGCGGTGGAATGCGCATGCGTGCGCAGAGCACATCGGGCTCGTGCATGACCGGACCACGAGCAGGCAGCATGCTGGTAGTGAAGGTAAGTGCAACCCACCACTGCGTCAGACAGACCAGCCGTAATGACGGGAATAAATGAAAAAAATGCGTAGGGTGAAAATCTGACTTCATTGCTTTCCTCCAATTTTGCCAAATCTAATTATTCCGAAAATTAATGTTGCTGTCCTTGAATTTCAGCTGTTATTATTACAACGGCCAAATCTATTGTGATTGAAGATGTCCGACTAATGATAGTTTACTAAATAATTTATGGCCCAGTTTCTTAATGAAAGCGTTTTATATCTCAGTGGAGAAGGAGCCTCATTATTCAAATTCACGCTGCGACTACATGTTTCTTTCCCTACGGGTCTCTCGATGTATCACCAGGCGTGGAAATACAGGGATGAGCTAATATAGGTAGTCCTCGACTTACAACAGCTCATTTAGGGACCATTCAAGGTTACAGCAGCACAGGGAAAAGTGACGTACGGCTGTTTTCCACACTTACAAACCCCTGCAGCCTCCTTACGTTCATGCGATTAAAATTCAGATGGTTGGCAACTGGGTCATACTTATGACCGTTGGGGTGTCGCGTGATCCACTTTGGTGGCCAGCAACGTCGACGGGGAAGGCAGATTCACTTAACGACCGGGTCACTCACTCAAGAACGGCGGTGATTCGCTAAGCAAGCAAGGAAAAGAAAAGCCGTACACTGGAGTCACACTCACTCAACCCTACCTATTTTTCATTTATTTCCCGAGTTACGTCTGGTCTGTCTGACGTATCTAGAAAAACCAGCCCAATTGAGGAAGTTGAGAATGGATTCCATTTTTTCTTTACCGTGGAAGGGTTTTTAATTTGGGGTACTCAACACAAATTCCTGAGCTCAGCATTCTTTAATCTATCTATCTATCTATCTATCTATCTATCTATCTATCTATCTATCTATCTATCTATCTATCTATCTATCTATCTATCTAGCTAGCTAGCTAGCTAGCTAGCTAGCTAGCTAGCTAGCTATCTAGCTATCTAGCTATCTAGCTAGCTATCTCTATCTAGCTATCTCTATCTCTATCTCTATCTCTATCTCTATCTCTATCTCTATCTCTATCTCTATCTCTATCTCTATCTCTATCTCTATCTCTATCTCTATCTCTATCTCTATCTCTATCTCTATCTCTATCTCATCTATATCTATATCTATATCTATATCTATATCTATATCTATATCTATATCTATATCTATGTTGTATTTGTGCTGATAAATAAATAAAGGGAGACTAGTATAGATCTATTTCAAGCTATTTAGCTCTCATCAGCTAGCCATACCCTTACTGGGATTCGAACCTGTGCTGTATTACATCTTACATCTTACATCTTACATCTTACATCTTACATCTTACATCTTACATCTTACATCTTACATCTTACATCTTACATCTTACATCTTACATCTTACATCTTACATCTTACATCTTACATCTTACATCTTACATCTTACATCTTACATCTTACATCTTACATCTTACATCTTACATCTTACATCTTACATCTTACATCTTACATCTTACATCTACATCTACATCTACATCTATATCTTTCTTTCTTTCTTTCTTTCTTTCTTTCTTTCTTTCTTTCTTTCTTTCTTTCTTTCTTTCTTCTATATCTGCTTTGCCCATACAGGTGGTCATCATCACGAAATCTCCAGAACCGTAAAGCCTACAAACTTGAAATTTGGCACCTATGTCCCTCTTGGCTTCTAGGTGCTTCCTAAGAAAGGATTTTTCGAAATGACCATCAGATCATTAGTATTTCTTATAGTATTATTAACACGCTCTGATGCTAAGGAGTTAGACGTTCTACTCCCCCTCCCCACCTGAAAAGGACTCTGTTCCAACTGCCACTTGGGCGTGGCCAGCGCATGACTCATCCAACCTGTGGGCTGGGAGTTTAGACATTCTACTCCCCACTCCCCACCTGAAAAAACGCTCTGACGCTAAGGAGTTAAGACTGAGGGAGAAAATGGGATGAGATAGGAGAGGCCCCTGTGGGCCAAGGCTGAGGGAGAGAAGGGGAGTGGAGAGGCCGATCGTAACTACTCATTTATTTTCAAGCTGTGTCGATTTATCAAGCCTGATCACATAGTTTCATAGCGATGGGTATTCAACTAGTTCTAAATATATTTATTTTGAACCAAGCTGTAGCTCGTGACTTCCAGAGTCTAATAAAAATATAAAGTGGATCCCAGAAGTTGTATGCTGCTCATTTTTTACAGATCTCCAAAGAGTCTAGGGAGTGGAATTAATTCATATTGGACAGGAGTGGGGTGGGGAATAAAAACCTATATGGATAGGCAGGCAGATCCACATCCTCCCTGCTGCCTTGACATTTTATCAAAGGATAAAAGGCTAAACATGAAAGATGGGATAAGATAATAAAACATAGAACCTCAGAAAAATCTAGACTTGATCCTGTGGACGGAATGCAGGAATTTTCATGTGCAGCTGATTAAAATCCTAGTGGACAACTATTTAAATAGGAGCCAGCCGTGTGCAGCAGCTGCCAAAAAAGCCAACACAGTTCTAGGCTGCATCAACAGAGGGAGAGAATCAAGATCCCGTGAAGGGTTAATACCGCTTTATAAATGCCTTGGTAAGGCCACACTTGGAATATTTGCATCCAGTTTTGGTTGCCACGATGTAGAAAAGATGTGGAGACTCTAGAAAGAGTGCAGAGAAGAGCAACAAAGAGGATTAGGGGACTGGAGACTAAAACATATGAAGAACGGTTGCAGGAACTGGGTATGTCTAGTTTAATGAAAAGAAGGACTAGGGGTGACAGGATAGCAGTCTTCCAATATTTGAGAAGGTACCACAGAGAAGAGAGGATCAAACTATTCTCCAAGGCACCTGAGGGTAGAACAAGAAGCAACGGATGGAAACTAACCAAGGAGAGAAGCCACCTGGAATTAAGGAGAAATTTCCTGACAGAACAATTAATCAGTGGAACAACTTGCCTCCAAAAGTTGTGAATGCTCCAATACTGGAGGCTTTTAAGAAGAGACTGGACAGCCATTTGTATGAAATACTGTGGGGGGGCTTCTGCTGGAGCAGGGGGTTGGAAGGGTTAGAAGATCTCCAAGGTCCCTTTTCTTCTCTTCTCCATTCCGTTCTGTTCCATTCCGTTCTGTTCCATTCCATTCTGTTCTATATTTTCTATTCTATTCTTTTCTATTGTATTCTATTCTGTTCTATTCTATTCTATATTTTCTATTCCATTCTATTCAATTCTGTTCTATATTTTCTATTCTATATTTTCCTATTCTATTCTTTTCTATTCTTCTATTCTATTCTGTTCTAGTCTAGTCTATATTTTCTATTCTATTCTAGTCTATATTTTCTATTCTATTCTATATTTTTATTCTATTCTATATTTTCTACTCTGTTCTTTTCTATTGTATTCTGTTCTATTCTATTCTATATTTTCTATTCTATTCAATTCAATTCTGTTCTATATTTTCTATTCTATATTTTCCTATTCTATTCTTTTCTATTCTTCTATTCTATTCTGTCCTAGTCTAGTCTATATTTTCTATTCTATTCTAGTCTATATTTTCTATTCTATTCTATATATTTATTCTATTCTATATTTTCTATATCTGTTCTTTTCTATTGTATTCTGTTCTATTCTATTCTATATTTTCTATTCTATTCAATTCTGTTATATACTTTCTATTCTATATTTCCCTATTCTATTCTTTTCTATTCTAGTCTATATTTTCTATTCTATTCTATTCCATTCCATTCCATTCCATTCATTCTTTTTTAAAAAATGCCCTCTTCTCCATTCCTTCCTCCTGTTTTGAAATGCGCCAACATCTTTTTGCAGAAAATACAGGCTGTCCCCAACTTACAACAGTTCATTTAGGGTGAGATCAAATCTGGATCAGTCACCTGAACCAGAGATTTACTCTTGGAGAAAATATCTGGTCTCGGTGACTGCCCCAAATTCAATCTCACATCCTTATCCTGTATATTAGCTTTCCTTCGGGAGTTACAACATTACAAGTTACAGCATCACTGAAAAAAGGGGATTATAACCATTTTTCACTCTCACCAAATTTGAACGCTTGGCAACTGGTGCATATTTATCAACGCTGCAGTGTCACGGGATAATATGATCCCCTTTTGGTTACCGTCCTACCATTAACTACGTTCCCTATCTTGAGCTATTCACCAACAATAATAAAAATAGGATAAACATCAAATCAATAAAAATAGATCTTTAGGGCGGGTGGGACCGCACTGTTTTGGAAACCATCAAGAGGACGGCAAAGATATCCAGATGCCCGACTCTCCCTCATCCATCCACGTTCCTCAAATCTGGCCAAGTTTTAACACCTGCGGACTTCAACTCCCAGAATTCCACAGCCAACTCCCAGGGGATTCTGGGAGTTGAAGTTCACAGGTCTTAACACTTTGCCAAAGGCGATGGGCCACAGCGATTTTGAAACCAGGAGAAGACAGCCAAAGATGCCCAGATGTCCAATCTCTCCATCCATCCGTGTTTCTCAAATTGGGCAGAATTTTAAGATTTCAACTCCCAGAATTCACGGCTGGGGGAACGGGGGACGGACGGACTTTAAGACCTCCGGACTTCAGCTCCCAGAATTCACCAGCCGGGGGGGATTCTGGGACTTGAAGTCCACAAGTCTTAAAACTTTGCCCAATTTGAGAAAGACTGGGATTGGATATAGCCCCACGGATACAGAAATCCAAGGCCCTTTCTCAAGATGCTGGCAAGAGGAGGGGGTGAGGCATCGGGCATTTAGGGGCACCCCTAACCAGGCAACCAGTCTCCAAACCCAAACAGCGCATGGCACCCTGAGTTGGCAGCGTCTGCAGGTGGCTGAGCACCAGCCCGGGGTGGGGTGGGGAGCTTTTCCTGGCTCCCACACTTCTCCTCCTCCAGCCTCTCCTTCAAGGAGATGCCCCGTGCATGCTAATGGTCCCTTAGCTCAGCTTGGGCCCTGCTGGGGCGCCCGGGACCGTTCCTGACGGTGGGGGGTTGGCCAGGCTGTTCTCAAAGCCCCTTTCAACAGCGCCGCGGGCTGCTGCACTCCGGCGGAGTCTGGAGCGCATAAAGGCGCTTTATGAAGGCGGTGATGCTTCAGCTGGGCTGGGAGACCCTTTAAACGCCAGGCAGGAAAGAAGGGGTGGGACGCACACACACACACACACTCACTCTCTCTCTCTCTCTCTCTCTCACACACACACAGATAAACACGCACACACACAGGGTTTGGACTTGTGAATCTTAGGGCTGGAAGGGACCTTGGAGGTCTTCTAGTCCTACCCCCTGGCCAAGGCAGTAATCCTCCTACCTACTATGCTGGATAAAGAGTTGGCCCAATGTTTGCTTGAAGATCTCTAGCAATGGAGTAGCCACAACTCCGGGAAGTAGGCTGTTCCGGGAGTTGTCTCCTCACTGGTAGGAAATTCCTCCTGAGGAGCTCCCATCCATTGTTTTTCCTCCCTCCCTCCCTCCATTCCTCATTTTCTCTCCTTCCTCCTTTTCTCTCCTCCCTTCCTCCCTTCCACCTTTTCCCTCCTTTCCTTCCTTCCTTCCTTCCTTCCTTCCTTCCTCCTTTTCTCTCCTTCCTTTCTTCTTTCCTTGCTTCCTTCCTCTTCCTTTCTTCTTCCCTTCTCCTTCCTTCCTTCCTCCTTTTCTCCTTCCTTTCTTCCTTCCCATTTCCGTCCCATCTCTATTTCCTTCCTTCCTCTTCCTTCCTTCTTCCCACTTCTCTTTCCTTCCTCCTTTTCTCCTTCATTCCTTCTCATTTCCGTCCCATCTCTATTTCCCTCCTTCCTTCTTCCCCCGCTTCTCCTTGCTTCCTTCTTCTTCCTTCTTCAACTCTCTTGAATGAGAAGTGAAATGTCTTCAAAGAAAAACCAGAAAATCCAGAGGGGCTCTTGGAAAAAAAGCACCTGTGAGACAGTGGTGAAATTCAAAATGTTTTTACTACTGGTTCTGTGGGTGTGGCCTGGTGGGCGTGGCAGGGGAAGGATACTGCAAAATCTCCATCCCCACCCCCACTATCCATCCATCCATCCATCCATCCATCCATCCATCCATCCATCTCTCTCTCTATCATCATCATCATCATCATCATCATCATCATCATCATCATCATCATCTATCTCTCTATCCACATCTCTATCTTACCTATCTATCTTTCTGTCCGTCCATCTGTCCATCCATCCATCCATCCATCCATCCACCCACCCACCCACCCATCCATTCATCTACTCTATCTATCTATCTATCTATCTATCTATCTATCTATCTATCTATCTATCTATCTATCTATCTATCTATCTATCTATCTATCTATCTATCATCTATCATCTATCTATCTATCTATCTATCTATCTATCTATCTATCTATCTATCTATCTATCTATCTATCTATCTATCTATCATCTATCATCCATCATCCATCATCCATCATCCATCTTTCTTCCTTCCTTCCTTCCTTCCTTCCTTCCTTCCTTCCTTCCTTCCTTCCTTCCTTCCTTTCTTTCTTTCTTTCTTTCTTTCTTTCTTTCTTTCTTTCTACTATATCTGCTTTGCCCATACAGGTGGTCACATACACTGTAACCTGCTTTAAATAACAAACATTTCATAATGATGTCTTTATTTTTATTTTTTAAATAATTTTTATTCAACATTTTTTAAACATTAAAATCACAGTTACACTTTTACAGGTCCAAGGCCTATTGTTATACACACACACACACACACACACACACACACACACACACACACACACACACATACATATATATATATATATATATATTTGTTTTCGTAGATTTTCACAGGTACAGGTATGCAGGTCTTGGCATATTTGGGTGTTTTCCTGTGTAAGACTGAGAGTATCTTGGCAACATTTCGACAAGGTCCCACTCGCCATTTTCAGGCTGGCGCCTTCGGCTTCGTGCTTGTGTGAGCAAAGCGTGATCGGAGCTGCCGTCTTTCTATAAATATTGGTGGGGGTGTGTGGAAACTAAAAGCCAGCACTCCACACACACACCCCACGCCAATATTTATAAAAAGACTGCAGCTCCGATCACGCTTTGCTCGCGCAAGCATGTAGCCAAAGGCGCCAGCCTGAAAATGGCCTTGAGTTAGACACACCTGCAGTAGCCAATTAAAATCTGCATCCCATAAACGCAGAAAATCAAAACATTTGAAAAGGAACGTCTTAATTCTGAATTGGTTCACCGACAAATGTGTGCACGACAAAAGCGTGCCGACAAAACCGCGGCGAGAAAACTGTGATGTCGAAATCGCGTCCACAACAGCTCGCCGACAACAGCGCGCCGACAAAAACGCACCATCAACAAACAACGCGAAACCAACGTAATAACCCTAACCCTAACCCTGAACCTAACCCTGAACCTAACCCTAACCCTAACCTTTACCTTAACCCTAATTGCGCTTTTGTGGGGGCGGTTTTGTCGGCGCGCTGTTGTGGGTGTGATTTCAACGACACGGTTTTCTCACCGCACTTTTGTTGACGCGCTTTCGTCGGGCGCGCATTTGTCGGGTCACATTCTGAATTCTGATCCGCCTTCAATCTACACGAATGAATTTCCCTTCCTTTCGGAACATAAATTATCTTCCAAGATCGAGACCACAGCCTGAAGTCAAAAGTCCGACAACAATAAGCGGAGCCCCTGTACGTTTTGTCCCTATTTTTAATAACTTCACATTTATCCCCTCCCCACCCCACCCAAATAATAATAATAATAATAATAAAAAGCATAAATCCAAAGGAGCTTTGGCAGATATGATCTATGGGAGACAGATGAGCTGATCTGTATTCAAAATAT
>NW_028261390.1:70277786-70280431 GCF_051295495.1 Thamnophis sirtalis | reverse complement strand
CTTCTTCTTCTTCTTCTTCTTCTTCTCCTCCTCCTCCTCCTCCTCCTCCTCCTCCTCCTATTCTATTCTCCCCCTCTTCCTTTTCTTTTTCTTTTTTTTCTCCTCCTCCTCCTCTTCTTCCTATTATTATCATCATTATTATAATACTTTATTCATTAAACATGAAACTCAGTCAACTGAACATTCAAAAAATACATCACAAATACTATTGACTGGTGCTAATGGTTGATACGGTTTGCTGCCAGCGTCCTAGGTATCAACCAAGGACTTTCTTAAAATATACGATGTTCCGAGCAGCGCAGTTTTTTGCCGTTCCGCTGGTGTTATTGCAGGGAGCTGCAATTTGTTGATTTATAAAATTCTTGGACGTGGTACCAAGTGCCCCGATGACAATGGGTATCACTGTTACATGTTGTTGTTGTTGTTGTTGTTGTTGTTGTTCCTATTGTCATCACCATCATCATTTCATTAAACATGAAACTCAATCAACTGAACACAGGAAAAAATATTATTGTTATTGTCATCATACTCATCCTTATCCTCACCATCAATTTGCCAGTAACACTCGCGGTCCGTTTCTGCCGTTTGGTCTTAGCTAGGATGAGCGAAACCGGCAAAGCGGCTTCCGAAACGAAACCAAACCCGAATCCGTTCAAAACGCAAAGGAATTAAGGGTCGCCTGGGGGAGGCTGCCCCGTTCCCAAAACGGCCTTTATACAGGAAAGTCGTTTTTAAGCTTGAGAGAGATTCACATCCTCGTTTGATGACTTGGGGAACATATGTTATCTTTTGGTAGATCCCGTAAGAGGAGCGGGAAATTAATAATAATAGCAATAGCAATAGCAGTTAGACTTATATACCGCTTCATAGGGCTTTCAGCTCTCTCTAAGCGGTTTACAGAGTCAGCATATCACCCCCAACAACAATCCGGGTCCTCATTTCACCCACCTCGGAAGGATGGAAGGCTGAGTCAACCCTGAGCCGGTGAGATTTGAACAGCCGAACTGCAGAACTGCAGTCAGCTGAAGTAGCCTGCATTTAACCACTGCGCCACCTCGGCTCTATGCTATAATAATACTAATAAGAATACTAATACTAATAATGATGATGATAATAATAATAATAATAATAATAATAATAGTAACCAATGCCAAATCCGGCGAAACAACTGGCCGCTGTGATACAATTGTACAACAACAACAATAATAATAACAACAACAGTGGGTGGGGCCCGACTAGTAACCAATGCCAAATCCGGCGAAACAACTGGCCGCTGTGATACAATTGTATAATAATAATAACAGCAACAATTTAGAGAAGCGAGCTGAAAATTGGAAAAATCAAAGCTATGCATAGCCAATACTTGAAAAGTATTGAAGGCAAAGCTGACCAAAAGCTAACTTGGAACTGGTTAAGATCAGGAGCACTGAAAAAAAGAAACAGAAGGCTTTATTTTGGCAGCTCAAGAACAAGCCTTAGCCACAAACTGCGTGAAGGCAAAAATTCAACATGTTACCACCAACAGCAAATGTCGCCTCTGCAATGAGAAAGACGAGAGAGTCGAACACTTGATCAGTGGGTGCAGCAAAATTTCCCAAACTGACTACCTACAAGCCATGACCGCGTTGCTAAGATCATTCACTGGAAGTTGTGCCAAAAGTTTGGATTTGAGTACAGCAAAAACCACTGGGAACATCGGGTTGAGAAGGTTTTAGAGAATGAGAAAGTCAAGATTTTGTGGGACTTCGGAATCCAGACTGACAGGCACTTGGCCCACAACACACCTGACATAACAATAGTTGAAAAGAAAAAAAAAAGTATGGTTCATTGACATTGCAGTACCTGGAGATGCACGAGTTGAAGATAAACAGCAAGGAAAAAATCACAAAGTACCGGGACTTGCAAACTGAAGTTGAGCGACTGTGGAAAAAGAAATCGTGTGTTGTCCCGATTGTAATTGGAGCCCTTGGAGCAATACCCAAAGGGCTACCTCGCTATTTGGAAATTCTGAATTTATCAGACTTGAACATTCTGATTCTACAAAAAACCTCCCTACTTGGAACAGCTTATATCCTCCGGCGTTACCTTAACGGTTCCTACGTCCTTGGTTAGGACTCGAGCTGTTGAGCTACCAACCAGCCCCAAAGGCTGTGAATCTCACCAAAGATTAACCACACAATAATAATTTATTGATATCGCTTTTCCTGGAGATGCCAGAGTCGAAGAAAAAGAACTGGGGGGAAATCATGAAATATCCCGACCTGGCCATCGAAACTACGTGATTATGGATGAAGCGTGTAACAGGGATACCCATTGTCATCGGGCATCACTTGGCACCATGTCCAAGAATTTTATAAGATACATCAACAAATTGCAGCTCCCTGCAATAAACACCAGCGGAACTGCAAAAAAACTGCGCTACTCGGAACATCTTATATTTTAAGAAGGTTGATACCTAGGATGCTGGCAGCAAACCGTATCAACCATTAGCACCAGTGACTGGTATTTGTAATGCATTTTTTTTAATGTTCAGTTGGCTGAGTTTCATGTTTAATGAATAAAGTATATAATAATGATAATATGGTGTATGGAAAGCAAGAAGAGCAAATGAAAATTGATGTGGCTTTGATGGCAAGAGGAATTGA
>NW_028261390.1:70197786-70272786 GCF_051295495.1 Thamnophis sirtalis | reverse complement strand
GCCCCCGGGCAGGAGAGGCTAGAGACGGGCAAAGAGAGGCGAGGAAGCTGGCAGGGAGTGGACAAATGATGGGTAATAACAACAGGAAGGGCGGGAGGGTCGCGGAGAAATGCTTGCGCCCAGGAAGCGCCTGAAAAGAAAGAGGAGGAGGAGGAGGAGGAGGAGGAGGAGGAGGAGGAGGAGGAGGAGGAGGAGGAGGAGGAGGAGGAGGAGGAGGAGGAGGAGGAGGAGGAGGAGGAAGACCGAAGGGTACTTGGAATTTTTTGCACATGTTTCATGACCCTACTAGGGAACATCATCAGTACTAGAAGGGACGAGTAGTAGTAGTAGTAGTAGTAGTAGTAGTAGTAGTAGTAGTAGTAGTAGTACTGAAGGGTCCTTTTTTGCAGATGTTTCATGATCCTACTAGGGAACATCATCAGTACTAGAAGGGATGAGTAGTAGTAGTAGTAGTAGTAGTAGTAGTAGTAGTAGGACTGAAGGGTCCTTTTTACCAGATGTTTCATGATCCTACTAGGGAACATCATCACTACTAGAAGGGATGAGTAGTAGTAGTAGTAGTAGTAGTAGTAGTAGTACTGAAGGGTCCTTTTTTGCAGATGTTTCATGATCCTACTAGGGAACATCATCAGTACTAGAAGGGACGAGTAGTAGTAGTAGTAGTAGTAGTAGTAGTAGTAGTAGTACTGAAGGGTCCTTTTTTGCATATGTTTCATGATCCTACTAGGGAACATCATCAGTACTAGAAGGGACGAGTAGTAGTAGTAGTAGTAGTAGTAGTAGTAGTAGTACTGCTGAAGGGTCCTTTTTTGCAGATGTTTCATGATCCTACTAGGGAACATCATCAGTACTAGAAGGGACGAGTAGTAGTAGTAGTAGTAGTAGTAGTAGTAGTAGTAGTAGTAGTAGTACTGAAGGGTCCTTTTTTGCAGATGTTTCATGATCCTACTAGGGAACATCATCAGTACTAGAAGGGACGAGTAGTAGTAGTAGTAGTAGTAGTAGTAGTAGTAGTAGTAGTAGTACTGAAGGGTCCTTTTTGCAGATGTTTCATGATCCTACTAGGGAACATCATCAGTACTAGAAGGGACGAGTAGTAGTAGTAGTAGTAGTAGTAGTAGTAGTAGTAGTACTGAAGGGTCCTTTTTGCAGATGTTTCATGATCCTACTAGGGAACATCATCAGTACTAGAAGGGACGAGTAGTAGTAGTAGTAGTAGTAGTAGTAGTAGTAGTACTGAAGGGTCCTTTTTGCAGATGTTTCATGATCCTACTAGGGAACATCATCAGTACTAGAAGGGATGAGTAGTAGTAGTAGTAGTAGTAGTGACCTTAACAACCTTAAAAATGACCTGAAAACAGCCTGAAAAACAGCCCCAAAACGGCCTGGAAAACAGCCTGAAAACAGCCCCCCAAATGGCCTGAAAACAGCCCGGAAAACAACCCCAAAACTGGCATCCGTGCGCCGGCCATCTTTAGGTTTCCAGACTTCCAGCACACGCACATGCACACGCATGCACACGTGTCCTACTTTGGTGCCGAAAAGGTTCTCCATCACTGCCCTACTGAGTTTCGTCCCTCACGACAAACCAGTCCGACAGAGGCGGCTGGATTCAATTCCTAGGCCAGAACGGAGCATTTATAGCCAGCAGCCTCCCGAGAAGGAAAAACAAGAGCCGAGTTCTGTGATTCAGCCATGAATGGGTGATGTTGAGAGGGACGGTTCTCTCCCAGGCCTGGCCCAGGACAAGCCCTGTCCGGCAACGCAGGCACTAAGTGGATGAAGATGGATGGCGTGGCTGCAATCCCCACGTCAGGGCGTCGGGCCTGGGACAATGACCGTCTCCTCAGGCCGCTGGTCAGCCTGGACTGGCCCTGACCTCCTCGCCGAGGTCCAGGCTCCCCCCAGCAGCCCCTGGAGGAGATTTCGCCTTTCAAATTGTCGACTTGTGTTGTAACAATGAGCTGATGAGAGACAAATCGGTCTCCTGCTGGTGTGACCTCCTGAACTAGGTGGGTCTGGACACGGAGAGGATGGTGGGTGCGCTTTTTTTAAACAATCTAGCCATTTAAACACACACACACACACAGACACACACACACACACCATAAATTGTTCCGAACAGCATAGCAATGACTTTGCAGGAAAACCCACGCGCCAAAGCTGGTGTTGAAGTCCGCCCGTATTAAAAGTTGGTGAGGTTGGGAGCAGAGCAGTGGTGGGATTCAATTTTTTTTTACTATGGGTTTTCTGGGCGTGGCATGGCTTGGTGGGTGTGGCAGGGGAAGGATACTGCAAAATCCCCATTCCCTCCCCACTCCAGGGGAAGGATACTGCAAAATCTCCATTCCTTCTCCACTCCAGGGGAAGGATACTGCAAAATCTCCATTCCCTCCCCACTCCAGGGGAAGGATACTGCAAAATCTCCATTCACACCCCATTCCAGGGGAAGGATACTGCAAAATCTCCATTCCCTCCCCACTCCAGGGGAAGGATACTGCAAAATCCCCATTCCCTCCCCACTCCAGGGGAAGGATACTGCAAAATCTCTATTCCCTCCCCACTCCAGGGGAAGGATACTGCAAAATCCCCATTCCCTCCCCACTCCAGGGGAAGGATACTGCAAAACCTCCATTTCCTCCCCACTCCAGGGGAAGGATACTGCAAAATCTCTATTCCCTCCCCACTCCAGGGGAAGGATACTGCAAAATCTCCATTCCTTCCCCACTCCAGGGGAAGGATACTGCAAAATCCCCATTCCCTCCCCACTCCAGGGGAAGGATACTGCAAAATCTCCATTCCCTCCCCACTCCAGGGGAAGGATACTGCAAAATCCCCATTCCCTCCCCACTCCAGGGGAAGGATACTGCAAAATCTCCATTCCCTCCCCACTCCAGGGAAAGGTTAATGCAAAATCCCCATTCCCTCCCTTCCCGATCAGCTGGAACTCAGGAAGCTGGAAGATTTCTAGTTTGGATCTTGTCTTCAGAGCTAAGTCTAAGGGTAACTTTGGGCGAGCCCTAGGAACAGAGGTGGGTTCCTACCAGTTCGCACCTATTCAATAGAACTGGTTCGTCAAATCTACTGAACCGGTTAGAAGAGGTTCCATCAGTGGACCCGGAAAGCAGGCCACACCTACAGAAGAGGTTCCAAAATTTTTTGAAACCCACCATTGCCGCAGAGAGAGAGAGAGAGAGAGAGAGAGACAGACAGACAGACAGACAGACAGACAGACTGAGAGAGAGAGAGAGAAAGAAAGGAAGAAATAAATAAAAGAAAAGAAAGAAAAAGAGTGAGTTGGAAGAAAAAAAGAAAAAAGGGACAGAGAGACAAAAGGAAGGAAAGAGAGAGAGAGAGAGAGAGAGAGAGAGAGAACACATGGCTGGCAAGCCACTCCCACCAGGTCACATGGCCGGCAAGCCACTCCCACAAAGGAGGCCACACCCACAGAGTAGGTTCCAAAAATTTTTGAAACCCACCACTGCTTAGGAAGGAAGCAATGGACTCGGAGTGGTTTATTCCTTTCGTCTGAATGTCTCCCCCCTACCCAGGGCTGTGCAAATCTGGAGGGATGCTTTTTTAAAAGATGCACATTTAAGATGATTTTGAAAGCAGCCAGAATGGTTTTCAGGCAACTACAGGAATCAGAAAAGAGACAAGCAGAGTTTGGGGGGGGGGAAATGGAAGGGGGGGCAAGTTGGCATGAGGTCACTTCTTCCTAACCATTTCCAAATTATGAATAACTTCTGTTTGCTACCTTAAAGTAGCCTTTACAAGGGGAGGTTAGAGTAAGTAGAAGATTCTATCAATGGAGACTTGTGGACTTCAATTGAATCTCTCCTTCTTTTGGTTGAAAAGCTGTGGACT
The DNA here is from genome assembly GCF_051295495.1 of Thamnophis sirtalis. Taxonomy (NCBI): domain Eukaryota; kingdom Metazoa; phylum Chordata; class Lepidosauria; order Squamata; family Natricidae; genus Thamnophis; species Thamnophis sirtalis. Next base: position 70,268,919 of record NW_028261390.1, on the reverse strand, counting down.
TCAACTCCCAGAATTCTATCATATCGATTGAGACTTGTGGACTTCAGCTCCCAGAATTCTATCAATTGAGACCATTGGACTTCAACTCCCAGAATTGAATCTCTCCTCTCAGTTGAAAAGCTGTGGACTTCAACTCCCAGAATTCTCTCAGTTGAAAAGCTGTGGACTTCAACTCCCAGAATTCTATCAATTGAGACTTTTGGACTTCAACTCCCAGAATTGAATCTCTCTTTCTCTCGGTTGAAAAGCTGTGGGCTTCAACTCCCAGAATTCTATCATATCAATTGAGACTTGTGGACTTCAACTCCCAGATTTTATCAATTGAGACCATTGGACTTCAAATCCCAGAATTCTCTCGGTTGAAAAGCTGTGGACTTCAACTCCCAGAATTCTTTCAATTGAGACTTGTGGACTTCAAATCCCAGAATTCTCTCAGTTGAAAAGCTGTGGACTTCATTACCCAGAATTCTTTCAATTGAGACTTGTGGACTTCAAATCCCAGAATTCTCTCAGTTGGAAAGCTGTGGACTTCAACTCCCAGAATTCTTTCAATTGAGACTTGTGGACTTCAACTCCCAGAATTGAATCTCTTCTACTCTTGTTTGAAAAGCTGTGGACTTCAAATCCCAGAATTCTCTCAGTTGAAAAGGTGTGGACTTCAGCTCCCAGAATTCTTTCAATTGAGACCATTGGACTTCAACTCCCAGAATTCTCTCACTTGAGACTTTTGGACTTCAACTCCCAGAATTGAATCTCTTCTTCTCTTGGTTGAAAAGCTGTGGGCTTCAACTCCCAGAATTCTCTCAGTTGAAAAGGTGTGGACTTCACCTCCCAGATTTTATCAATTGAGACTTTTGGACTTCAACTCCCAGAATTTCCCAGCCAGTTGACGTCCACCGGTCTTAGAGTTGCCAAGCTTGGGGGGCCCTAATACAGAGCTTTGCTGCTGCTCCCCTTTTCCTACCTGCTCCAAATAGCAAAAGGAACCATGAGTAGTTACACAGATTTGACCCCCGCAGCTGTACCTGGCGGATGAACAAGGAAATTTGGTTGATTTCTTCTGCCTTTTTAAGACAGGCTGGCAGGCCTCAACCACCTTCAGCTTCGCCTGCCCTTCGCTTGCAAAGTTGCCTGGTGGATAATTAATACTAGATTAATCGATGGGAAAGCAAACTCGAATGAAAGACCATCATCCAAACCCCAAAACTTTCGGATACAAAAGGACCCATCGCCCAATTCTTAATGACCTTCCCCTTTTGAAATGTAAATTATTATTTTTTTTGGGAAGGGAGAGAAAAAGACGCATTGAAGGCCAGGGTACCAACACGCGGAAATGTCCCACCTATTCAGGGCGGTCGCCCCGTCCTGGACTCTGAGTCCCCCCACCCCACCCCGCCCCTCCGGCCTTTTCTTCCCTCCTTCACATTCGCCTGCTAACGGGGCCGCGACCCAAATTGTTGCCGCTGACCCCCACCGGCTCCCCATCGGTGGGGGAATGTTGACCAACACTCTGTCTCCTTGTCTGTCGATTGGGCCCCGGAAGATTTATGGATTTTTGATCTCAGATTCTTGTCCTCATTAAGCCAGCGTTCCTGTTGACTTTCGTTGACCTTCGGCCCGCCGGGGGCCTCTCCTTGCTCCATGCTTTCGCCCCACAACCATCTCCCCCCTCCCCTCCGAACCCAGTTCATTTCCCCCCTCTCCGTTTTCCATTGGGACGTTGGGCCTCAATGGCCATTGCTGTCCAGTCCATCGGGCTGGGCTTGTTTGCTCTGTTCTTGAACTTGATGGGGGTCATCCTGTCTACGCCTGGGATGCCAAGCCTAGCTACCAATTTCCTAATGACTTAAACAAACTCCTTCCCCAGCGAGGCTGCCCTGGGCTTCCCTGCCCTCCTTCGCAAGGTTGGGGAGGGGGGGAGAGTTTTGTTCAGCTGCAGGCCCAGCTTGGCCTGGTAACATCCGTGGCCTCGCTGACCCCAGCCCTCGCTGGCTTTCGCTTGCCTTGTCCAGTCCTCCCCCGGGCCAAAGGGCAAACCCCTGGGTGCCTTGCGTGCTACCAGCTGCCTTGAGATGACACCCAGTCACAAAGGGAGCAGTCGGGAGGCTCATGAATGTGCCCATTGATTGGACCCTGGCAGAGATGCTTGTTTATTATTATTTTTTCTTCTTCTGCTCCTCCTCCTCCTCCTCCTGGCTTCTTTTAAACTTCTCTGAGGTGGAGAAAAGGATGTTGCAAGTCTCTGTCTTTCTCTCTCTCTGTTTCTCTCTCTTTTCTCTCTCTCTCTTTCTCTCTGTTTTTCTCTCTCCTTCTCTCTCTCTTTCTCTTTCTCTCTCTCTCCCCTCTATCTCTTTCTCTCTCTTTCTCTCTCTCTGTCTCTCTGTTTCTCTGTCTGTCTCTGTTTCTTTCTCTCTCTTTCGCTGTCTCTCTCTTTCTCTCTTTCTCTCTCTGCCTCTTTCTCTCTCTTTCTGTCAATCTTTCTCTGTCTCTCTCTTTTTCTGTCTCCCCCCTCTCTGTCTCTCTGTCTCTGTCTGTCTGTCTGTCTTTTCTCTCTGTGTGTGTGTCTCTGTTTCTCTCTGTGTGTCTGTCTGTCTCTTTCTCTCTCCCTCTTTCTGTCTCTCTTTCTCTCCCTCTCTCTGTCTCTCTATTTTCTTTCTGTCTTTCTCTCTCTCTGTGTGTGTGTGTGTGTCTCTCTCTCCCCTCTCTCTCTTTCTCTTTCTCTCTCTTTCTTTCTCTTTCTGTCTTTCTCTCTCCCTTTCTCTCTCTCTCTCTCTCTGTGTGTCTCTCTGTCTGTCTCTCTTCCTCTCTCTCTTTCGCTGTCTCTCTTTCTCTCTTTCTCTGCCTCTTTCTCTCTCTGTGTCAATCTTTCTCTGTCTCTCTCTTTCTCTGTTTCCCCCCTCTCTCTGTCTCTCTCTGTCTCTCTGTCTTTTCTCTCTCTGTGTGTGTCTCTGTTTCTCTCTGTGTGTCTGTCTGTCTCTTTCTCTCTGTCTCTCTCGGTCTTTCTCTCCCTCTCTCTGTCTCCCTCTGTCTCTCTATTTTCTGTCTGTCTTTCTCTCTCTCTCTCTCTCTCTGTCATCTTGGGGATCTGTTCAATCTCAGGATTTCTCTTCCCTTCGGTTCAGGAGGGTTGTGTGTGGGGGGGGAGACGCCTGTGTCTGTTTGTGGCCTGGAGGTCCCTTTCTAAATGGATGCTAATTGCAGGGGCTGCACACGGCTCTCTCTCGGGCGGCTCTGCGCTGCGGCTGCCTCCGGGCCATCCAGAACCTGCTCTTCAATGACTTAATTGACAAGCCCTTGTCTCTGGTTAGGAGCAGCTGGTCCTGAGCATTGGCACATTAAGGCCAGCTTAACACAGCCGCTTGACTCAGCCGGAGGAGGAGGAGGAGGGGGGAAGGAAGGAGGCAGGTTAACTGGGCTTGAAAGATTTATTGTTTATTTATTTCATTTATTTATTTGCTTTGTCAAACATGTACGACATGTTGTTGTTGTTGTTGTTGTTTATTAGTTTTGTATGCCGCCCACTCCCGAAGGACTCCGGGCGGCTCACAATAAACAGGGGAAGGGAAATAAATAAGACAATACAAAGAATTTAAAAATGCACAACATTCACAATTGAGGCGGGGCTGGATATTTCAACAGCCCCCAGCCTGTCGGAACAGCCAGGACTTGGTAGCTTTACGGAAGGCCGGGAGGGTAGTAAGGGTCCGGATCTCCACGGGGAGCTCATTCCAGAGGGCCGGCGCAGCAACAGAGAAGGCTCTCCCACGGGGGATCGCCAGCCGACATTGACTGGCCGATGGGACCCAGAGAAGGCCAAGCCTGTGAGATCGAATCGGTCTTTGGGAGGTAATTGGCAGGAGGCGGTCTCTCAAGTACCCAGGTCCGATGCCATGCAGGGCTTTATAAGTAATGACTAGCACCTTGAAGCGTGTCCGGAGACCAATGGGTAGTCAGTGCAGCTCGCGGAGGATAGGTGTAACGTGGGTGTACCTGGGTGCACCCACAATCGCTCGCGCGGCTGCGTTCTGGACTAGCTGAAGTCTTCGAGCACTTTTCAAGGGCAGCCCCATGTAGAGCACGTTACAGTAATCCAGACATAACAGGTATTAAGTATAAACGTGGACATGAACACGGGAAATGGGTACGAATACATGGGGACAGTAGGAGAGGGACGGAAGGAACGCTGGTGCGTTTATGCACGCCCCCTTTGCGGACTTCTTAGGAATGGGGTGAGGTCCACGGTGGACAGTTTAAGGTTAAAGTTATGGCGGTTGTATGAGGATGTAACAACGGAGTCAGGTAGAGCATTCCAGGTGTGGACCACTCTGTTGCTGAAGTCGCATTTCCTGCAACCGAGTTTGGAGCGGTTGATCTTGAGTTTGTATCGATTGTTTGCCCACGTATTATTGAAGTCGAAGCTGAAGTAGTCGTTTAGAGATACGACGTTGTAGCGGACGATTCTGTGTACTACGCTTAGCTCTGGGGTGGGTTGCTGGCGGCATTGCTGCCGGTTCGGTACGCACAAAAATTTTGCGTGTGGGGCCTGAGAATTTGCACATGAAAAAGTCTGTCCGTGCGCAGAACATTAAAAAATGGGGAAAAAAATACATTTGTGAAAGGAAAATTGAAAAAGAAAACCAAGATGGCGCCATCGTAAGAGAATCGGTTCGGGGGAGCATGGCGGGCCTGGGTCGCTGCCGGTTCCAGCGACCCAGGCTGCCAAACCACTACCGAACCGGACCGAACCAGTAGGAACCCACCACTGGTTTAAGTCAGACGGTAGTTGGCGCAGTTCTAGGTTTTCCAAGCCCAGAATTTCGAGCCTGGTGGCGTAAGGGATTCTATTGTGAGCAGAGGAGTGGAGGACTCTTCTCGCGAAATACCTCTGGGCCCGCTCGATTGTATTAATTGCATTAATATGTTGGAAGATATTAATATTGGATTAATATTGGAAGAGAATTGGAAGAAATGTCCTTCTGGGTTCAGCTCCAAGTGGGGGGAAAAGACACTGGAAACATGGAGGCTGCTTGGAAAGATGGTTTAATGGTGGACAGGATCACATGATTTGAGTTCCTGAACAGAAAAGGGGGATCAGATGCTTCCAGATGTTGGGTGCATTCTGCATTCCGCAGATATTTTGGAGATGTGACTGCGATTTCCTTGTAGCTGAGCAGGATGAGTTTTCTGGCCACGGGAGGCTGTTGGACTTGCTCTTGAATTTGAAAAAGGAAGGAAGAAGGAAAAAAGAAAGAAAGAAAGAAAAGAGAGAGAGAGAGAGAGAAAGGAAGGGAAGGAAGAAAGGAAGGAGGAAAGAAGGAAGGAGGAAAGAAAGAAGAAAATGAATGAAAGAAAGAAATAGAAGGAAGAAAGAAAGAAAGAAAGAAAAGAAGGAAGAAGGAAGGAAAGAAGGAAAGAAAGAAAATGAGGGAAGGAAGGAAGGAAAGAAGAAAGGAAGAAAAAGAGAAAGAAAGAAATAAGGAAAGAACAAAAAGGAAGAAAGGAAGGAAGGAAGGAAGGAAGGAAGGAAGGAAGGAAGGAAGGAAGGAAAAATGAAAAAGAAAGAGACAGATCAGGCAAGGTTTATAGGAGCATTTTCAAAAAGTTGTTGAGTGAAGGAGAAAAGAGAGAGAGAAAAAGACTTGCTGAGAGTTCCTGATTTTTTTATACTCTCTGTTTGGCCCCACCTCTTTGTTTCCTGTTCCTGTGTAAGAAACGTATTCTGATTGGTTGTCAGATTCCCAGGGACGGCGGCGGGGTGGTGGTGGTCTTACCTAACTTTGTAGGTTGTGTGCCTTTTGAGTCCCAAGCTTGGTTGAGTTCCCAGGTGCCACGTGGTGAGTTTCTGTGGAGGGTTAATCCCACCTTTGTTATGTAGAGTAGGCTCGGGCCTTTTAATGGCTTATTGACAAAGGTGGGGGCTACTAAGAGTGTTTCCTGCCTAAAAACATATTTCTCTGCTGTTTAAAAGAAGAGACGATAGCCCTGGGCCTCTTCAGGTCAAGCATTTATTTTAAAAAAGCTTCTTCGTTTTGTTAAGCATTCTAGAACAATAATAAAGCAGCCTTTAAAAAAATAAGCCGAATAATTTGAACATTCTATAGGCTTTTATAGTTATTGTCTTACCTCCTTGCAGCAAACAGCCTGATTAGCACAAGGGAAAAAAAATCTGCTTCTGCCTCCCAGCAATTTGCCTCGTGGAGCAAACAGCAAGTTTCACTTTCATTTTCAGTGTGGGCCTCCCGATCATCAGCTGTTTCAGGCTGCAGGGATTGCTACAGCCTATTCCAGCCTCCACAAGCCCCATTTCCCCCGTTTGCTGCAAGGAGGTAAATTGACAGAGGCCAAAGGGTGGGGGACGGTGGGTGGGAGGGGCTCCATTCGGTGTATAAGACGCACCCAAATTTTCACCCGCTTTTAGGGGGGGGGGAAGGCGGCGTTTTATACTCCGAAAAATACGGTAACAAGTTGGATGACGGTTGAAGGTTGTTCAGTCATTCGGGCTTTTCAAAAGGTGACTGGATTTTCTTGTTCGTTGGTTTGGTTTCCTTCTTTCTTTGTCCTTGAAAACATGCCGCTTTCGAGTCCAAACTGAAGAAGCTTCTTGGACAAAAAGGGAAGATAATAACCACAAGGAAGTTCAGTTGCCTTTTGAAAAGTACCTTTGATCTTGGAGGCCTTCTAGTCCAAGTAGAAGCAGGAGATCCTATGCCATTCTGGAGAAACGGCTGTCCAGTCTCTTCCAGTGATGGAGCCACCCACAACTTCTAGACTAGAGGCAAAGTGTTCCACTGAATGGTGACACCTCTTGTGCCCCAAAAGATGTGGAGGTTCTACATTTCTTCTGGCAGAGCCGAAGTTTCCAACCTGGGCAACTTTAAGAGATGTTGACCTCAACTCTCAGAATTCCCCAGGAGCCGGAAACCAGCATAGGGCAGCAAAGAGGCCCAGATTCCCATCTCTTTTGCTATCGGCTGAAGATCTGCTGACCTCAATTCCAAGAATTGAATCTCTTCTTCAGTCAGTGGGAAATTGACTGTGGATTTCAACTCCCGGAATTCTGTCAATTGACAGAATTGATAGGTGGCGTGAGGGACAGCAATCCTCTTAGAGGAATCTGTTGTGTTCCGCCACCGGGCCTGCGGAGGTGGCAGCAGAATCAGACAGTGAGGAGGGTTGGGGAGGAACATGGCCAGTCCTGGAGTCTGGGGAAGGCTCTGAGAAGGGCTCTGCGTCGGAGGCAGAGAGGGGGCCAAGGCCATCTGAGAGTTATGTGCTTCCTCCGGAGCCTGACATCAGCGAAGCAGAAGAACAGGGGGAGCCTTTTCCCAGTGCGCGCATGCCCAGAGCTTCCAGAAGGCAAGAACAGTTACGACAAAAGGGGAGACTCAGGAATAAGGCTTGGAGATGATTGGCCCCTCCCATAAGACGTTAAAAAAAGGAGCAAACGGAAGTAAGCCTTTGCAGGAAGCAATTTGGTTCGTTTTGGTCGGTTTAAACTCTGAAGCTCCATTTGACTCGGTGCTCCTTGCAAAATGAATTGGCAAAGCGTTTCAAGGGAGATAAAGGTGGGCGCTGATCAGACTTACCCCGAAAGACTTTGGCAGACTTCTGATGGACTCTTTGCAGACTATTTGTGAATCATTACGGGCTGTGAATGAACATAATTCACAGCTGTTTAAATAAAAAGAGGGTTTTTTTGGGACTAAGCGTGTGATTTTTACTGTCTCATTAAGCCTAGGTGAGAAAAGAATCCTTCCCAGAAATCCCTAGTAAGGATATTAAGTTATTCCCACTTCAAATCTTCTTGGATTCAAGGAAAAAGCTACATAAGATGGCTTCAAATGTTTCCACCAGAATGAACCGGTGGTGTATAATTTCAAATCAACCAGAGCCATCTCTCTCTCGGCTTCTTTTCGGCGCAGATCAGTGGTGGGATCCAGCCGGTTCGCACCACTCCGGGAGACCCAGTTGTTAACTTTCTGAGCAGTTTGGTGAACTGGTTGTCGGAAGAAATCATTAGGGCAGAGAACCGGTTGTTGAATTATTTGAATCTCACCACTGGCGCAGATGCTCGTCTTTGGAACGATCTCCCCATGGAGATTCGTACCCTCACCACCCTCCAGACCTTCCGCACAGCCCTCAAGACCTGGCTATCCCGTCAGGCCTGGGGTTAAAGATTATTTTCCATCCCCGCCCGAATGTTGAATGAATGTTGCTTTACTCTTTTAATTATGTATTGTCCTATATGTCTTTGTATGTTTCCCCTTCCTATATAAGTTGTAAGCCGCCCTGAGTCCCCTCAGGGAAAAGGGCGGCCTATAAATAAACTAAAGAAGAAAGAAGAAGATGTTCTAGACATCACGTTTTTTGAAATCGTCTCTCTTTTAATATTTGATTTTTTTTAGCCTGAAGAGATCTCTTTCTTTCTCTTTTTTTGTGGGGTGGGGTGGGGGGGAAGAAGCTTTATTTATTCAGCATTTTTACAAAGCCCAGCCCGATTGAAAAGCTGGGAGTTTTTTTGTTGTTGTTGTTGTTGCCATGTGTGGGAATTGTCTGGCACATTCTCCCACTTTGTCCTGGTGTGAATAAGGATAATAGTTTTGAAGGGGATCCTCATGGAGGCCTAAGATTTTCCTGCACGGAAAAAGTCTCTTAACTTTTGCTCGTTTTGCTCCAGTTTTCTTTTCTTTCTTTTTTTCTTCTTTTTTTTTTCCCTTCACCCCCTCTTCCTCCGCAGGAACAATGCCAACATTGAAGGCCTCGGTTGGAGTCGGCACAGTGGGATATCTTTGGTGCCGTTTGAGACAATCTGTGAATTTCATCAATCAAACTTGACTGCAATTTTCCATAAAAACCCCCTGAATTTGGGTCAGAAAGTGGGGAAAGCAGATAAAGATCATTGGAGCTGTCTTGTGAGATGATAAATAGATAGCTTTTCAGGCCAACAATGCAGAAAACTGACTCCCTCTCTTTTTCTCCCTTCTTTTTTTTTGCTAATTCACCCCGAAATGAGTTTGAATGCAGCGAGCCTAAACCATTTTTTTTTCATGTTTTCCCATGCTTTAAAAGATGACTGCAGACTTCATCCTCCCACCAGAGAGTTAACTAAGGCTTGTCTCTTTCTTTTTCATTTGTTTTCTTTTTCTTTTTTTCTTCCAGGAAAATTCTCTCATCCTTCCAAAATGATCTATTTGTCTCCTGACGGCTGTTGGTGGTACCTGACATTCAGGGAAAAACTGCATTCTGCATTCCGCAGATATTTTGGAGATGTGGCTGTGATTTCCTTGTACCTGAGCAGGATGAGTTTTCTGGCCACGGGAGGCTGTTGGACTTGCTCTTGAATTTGAAAAAGGAAGGAAGAAGGAAGGGAGAAAGAAAGAAAGAAAGAAAGAAAAGAGAGAGAGAGAAAGGAAGGGAAGGAAGAAGGAAGAAAGGAAGGAGGAAAGAAGGAAGGAGGAAAGAAAGAAGAAAATGAAAGAAAGAAAGAAATAGAAGGAAGGAAGGAAGAAAGAGAAAGGAAAGAAGGAAGAAGGAAGGAAAGAAGGAAAGAAAGAAAAAAGGAGGGAGGGAATGAAGAAAGAAGGAAGGAAAGAAGAAAGGAAGAAAAAGAGAAATAAATAAGGAAAGAACAAAAAGAAAGAAAGAAAGAAAGAGAAGGAAGGAAGAAGGAAGGAAGGAAGAAGGAGGAAAAGAAGGAAGGAAGAAAAAGAGAAAGAAAGAAGTAAGGAAAGAAAGAAAAGAAAGAAGAAAGGAAGGAAGAAGGAAAGAAAGAAAGAAAAGAAAGAAAGAGGCAGAAACCCACCTGTAAATCAAAGAAACAAGCATCCTATATGGACTAGCATAGGGGATATATGGCTCCTGCTTTACTGCTACGGGGGAGCCATAACCAGCTTTAATTCATGGAAGACTTCCAGTCCGCTAGTCCCTGTTGTTAATACAGGGTGTGCTGTGTGTACCTGGGTTGTGTGAAAGGAAAGATCTATTGTTTTTGCATTTTAATTCTTGCAAGTAAACACGTTATCCTAATCCGGTTTCTCAGGAATCCTTCTTTTGTGGCTGGCGCAGTCCCTCATTTTCACTTGGTGTTGTGCGAGGAAGACAATTGCCATTGTGAGAAACAGTCCTAGTTCCAGAGGCCAGGTTTTTCCCAACCTGGTGCATTCCAGGTGAGGCGATGCCACAACAGCCAACATTTCCAGGTGCAAGCAAAGAAATGAATGATCAAGGAGAGCAGAGAGAGTATTCAGCCGGTTCGGGCCAGTTTGAGTGAACCGGTAGCAGAGGTGGGTTCCTACCGGTTCGCACCAGTTCGGTAGAACCGGTTCGTCAAATCTACCGAACCGGTTAGAAGAGGTTCCACCAGTGGACCCGGAAAGCAGGCCACACCTACAGAAGAGGTTCCAAAGATTTTTTGAAACCCACCACTGACACACACAGACAGACAGACAGACAGACAGCAATAGTTAGACTTAGCAATAGCAGTTAGACTTATATACCGCTTCATAGGGCTTTCAGCCCTCTCTAAGCGGTTTACAGAGTCAGCATATTGCCCCCAACAACAATCCGGGTCCTCATTTTACCCACCTCGGAAGGATGGAAGGCTGAGTCAACCCTGAGCCGGTGAGATTTGAACAGCCGAACTGCAGAACTGCAGTCAGCTGAAGTAGCCTGCAGTGCTGCATTTGACCACTGCGCCACCTTGGCTCTTGTTAATACAGACTCACACAGAGAGAGAAAGAGAAAGAGAGGAAGAAGGAAAGAAAGAAAAAAATAAAAAAGGAAAGAAAAAGTGAGATGAAAAAAAAGGAAAAAGGGATAAAGAGACAAAAGGAAGGAAAGAGAGAGAGAGAGAGAGAGAGAACCCATGGCCGGCTAGCCACTCCCACCAGGTCACATGGCCGGCAAGCCACTCCCACAAAGGAGGCCACACCCACAGAGTAGGTTCAAAATTTTTTTGAAACCCACCACTGACCGGTAGCAGACATTTTGAGTAGTTCAGAGAACCAGCAAATGCCAGCGCTCGGTGCCTGTATGACCTCCAACGAGCGGGCGGTGGAATGCGCATGCATGCGCAGAGCACATCGGGCGCGTGCATGACCGGACCACGAGCAGGCAGCATACTGGTAGTGAAGGTAAGCACAAACCCACCACTGCGTCAGACAGACCAGCCGTAATGACGGGAATAAATGAAAAAAATACGTAGGGTGAAAATCTGACTTCATTGCTTTCCTCCAATTTTACCAAATCTAATTATTCCGAAAATTAATGTTGCTGTCCTTGGATTTCAGCTGTTATTATTACAACGGCCAAATCTATTGTGATTGAAGATGTCCGACTAATGATAGTTTACTAAATTATTTATGGCCCAGTTTCTTAATGAAAGCGTTTTATATCTCAGTGGAGAAGGAGCCTCATTATTCAAATTCACGCTGCGATTACATGTTTCTTTTCCTACGGGTCTCTCGATGTATCACCAGGCGTGGAAATACAGGGATGAGCTAATATAGGTAGTCCTCGACTTACAACAGTTCATGTAGGGACCATTCAAGGTTACAACAGCACAGGAAAAAGTGACGTACGGCTGTTTCCCACACTTACAAACCACTGCAGCCTCCTTACGTTCATGCGATCAAAATTCAGATGCTTGGCAACTGGGTCATACTTATGACCCTTGGGGTGTCGCGTGATCCACTTTGGCGGCCAGCAACGTCGACAGGGAAGGCAGATTCACTTAACGACCGGGTCACTCACTCGAGAACGGTGGTGATTCACTAAGCAAGCAAGGAAAAGAAAAGCTGTACGCTGGAGTCACACTCACTCAACCCTACCTATTTTTCATTTATCTGGTCTGTCTGACGTATCTAGAAAAACCAGCCCAATTGAGGAAGTTGAGAATGGATTCCATTTTTTCTTTACCATGGAAGGGTTTTTAATTTGGGGTACTCAACACAAATTCCTGAACTCAGCATTCTTTAATCAATCTATCTATCTATCTATCTATCTATCTATCTATCTATCTATCTATCTATCTATCTATCTATCTATCTATCTATCTATCTATCTATCTAGCTATCTAGCTATCTAGCTATCTAGCTATCTAGCTATCTAGCTATCTAGCTATCTCTATCTAGCTATCTAGCTATCTAGCTATCTAGCTATCTATCTAGCTATCTCTATCTAGCTATCTCTATCTAGCTATCTCTATCTCTATCTCTATCTCTATCTCTATCTCTATCTCTATCTCTATCTCTATCTCTATCTCTATCTCTATCTCTATCTCTATCTCTATCTCTATCTCTATCTCTATCTCATCTATATCTATATCTATATCTATATCTATATCTATATCTATATCTATATCTATATCTATATCTATATCTATATCTATATCTATATCTATATCTATGTTGTATTTGTGCTGATAAATAAATAAAGGGAGACTAGTATAGATCTATTTCAAGCTATTTAGCTCTCATCAGCTAGCCATACCCTTACTGGGATTCGAACCTGTGCTGTATTACATCTTACATCTTACATCTTACATCTTACATCTTACATCTTACATCTTACATCTTACATCTTACATCTTACATCTTACATCTTACATCTTACATCTTACATCTTACATCTTACATCTTACATCTTACATCTATATCTATATCTATATCTATATCTATATCTATATCTATATCTATATCTATATCTATATCTATATCTATCTATATCTATATCATCTATATCTATATCTATATCTATATCTATATCTATATCTATATCTATATCTATATCTATATCTATATCTATATCTATATCTATATCTATATCTATATCTATATCTATATCTTTCTTTCTTTCTTTCTTTCTTTCTTTCTTTCTTTCTTTCTTTCTTTCTTTCTTTCTTTCTTTCTTTCTTCTATATCTGCTTTGCCCATACAGGTGGTCATCATCACGAAATCTCCAGAACCGTAAAGCCTACAAACTTGAAATTCGGCACCTATGTCCCTCTTGGCTTCTAGGTGCTTCCTAAGAAAGGATTTTTCGAAATGACCATCAGATCATTAGTATTTCTTATAGTATTATTAACACGCTCTGATGCTAAGGAGTTAGACGTTCTACTCCCCCTCCCCACCTGAAAAGGACTCTGTTCCAACTGCCACTTGGGCGTGGCCAGCGCATGACTCATCCAACCTGTGGGCTGGGAGTTTAGACATTCTACTCCCCACTCCCCACCTGAAAAAACGCTCTGACGCTAAGGAGTTAAGACTGAGGGAGAAAATGGGATGAGATAGGAGAGGCCCCTGTGGGCCAAGGCTGAGGGAGAGAAGGGGAGTGGAGAGGCCGATGGTAACTACTCATTTATTTTCAAGCTGTAAGTGTCGATTTATCAAGCCTGATCACAGTTTCATAGCGGAGCACGGGTATTTAACTATTTTGAACCAAGCTGTAGCTCGTGATTTCGAGAGTCTAATAAAAATATAAAGTGGATCCCAGAAATTGTATGCTGCTCACTTTATACAGATCTCCGAAGAGTCTAGGGAGTGGAATTAATTCATATTGGACGGGGGTGGGGGTGGGGAATAAAAACCTATATGGATAGACAAGCAGATCCACATCCTCCCTTCTGCCTTGACATTTTATCAAAGGATAAAAGGCTAAACATGAAAGATGGGATAAGATAATAAAACATAGAACCTCAGAAAAATCTAGACTTGATCCTGTGGACGGAATGCAGGAATTTTCATCTGCAGCTGATTAAAATCCTAGTGGACAACCATTTAAATAGGAGCCAGCCGTGTGCAGCAGCTGCCAAAAAAGCCAACGCAGTTCTAGGCTGCATCAACAGAGGGAGAGAATCAAGATCACGTGAAGGGTTAATACCACTTTATAAGGCCTTGGGAAGGCCACACTTGGAATACGGCATCCAGTTTTGGTCACCACGATGTAGAAAAGATGTGGAGACTCTAGAAAGAGTGCAGAGAAGAGCAATGAAGATGATTAGGGGACTGGAGGCTAAAACATATGAAGAACGGTTGCAGGAACTGGGTATGTCTAGTTTAATGAAAAGAAGGACCAGGGGAGACATGATAGGAGTCTTCCAATATCTCAGGGGTTGCCACAAAGAAGAGGGAGTCAAACTATTCTCCAGAGCACCTCAGGGTAGAACAAGAAGCAACGGATGGAAACTAATCAAGGAGAGAAGCCACCTGGAATTAAGGAGAAATTTCCTGACAGTTAGAACAATTAATCAGTGGAACAACTTGCCTCCAGAAGTTGTGAATGCTCCAATACTGGAGGCTTTTAAGAAGAGACTGGACAGCCATTTGTCTGAAATACTGTGGGGGGGGCTTCTGCTGGAGCAGGGGGTTGGAAGGGTTAGAAGATCTCCAAGGTCCCTTTTCTTCTCTTCTCCATTCCGTTCTGTTCCATTCCGTTCTGTTCCATTCCATTCTGTTCTATATTTTCTATTCTATTCTTTTCTATTGTATTCTATTCTGTTCTGTTCTATTCTATATTTTCTATTCCATTCTATTCAATTCTGTTCTATATTTTCTATTCTATATTTTCCTATTCTATTCTTTTCTATTCTTCTATTCTATTCTGTTCTAGTCTAGTCTATATTTTCTATTCTATTCTAGTCTAGTCTATATTTTCTATTCTATTCTATATTTTTATTCTATTCTATATTTTCTACTCTGTTCTTTTCTATTGTATTCTGTTCTATTCTGTTCTATATTTTCTATTCTATTCAATTCAATTCTGTTCTATATTTTCTATTCTATATTTTCCTATTCTATTCTTTTCTATTCTTCTATTCTATTCTGTTCTAGTCTAGTCTATATTTTCTATTCTATTCTAGTCTATTCTAGTCTATATTTTCTATTCTATTCTATATTTTTATTCTATTCTATATTTTCTACTCTGTTCTTTTCTATTGTATTCTGTTCTATTCTGTTCTATATTTTCTATTCTATTCAATTCAATTCTGTTCTATATTTTCTATTCTATATTTTCCTATTCTATTCTTTTCTATTCTTCTATTCTATTCTGTTCTAGTCTAGTCTATATTTTCTATTCTATTCTATTCTAGTCTATATTTTCTATTCTATTCTTTTCTATTGTATTCTATTCTGTTCTATTCTATTCTATATTTTCTATTCTATTCAATTCAATTCTGTTCTATATTTTCTATTCTATATTTTCCTATTCTATTCTTTTCTATTCTTCTATTCTATTCTGTTCTAGTCTAGTCTATATTTTCTATTCTATTCTATTCTATTCTAGTCTATATTTTCTATTCTATTCTATATTTTTATTCTATTCTATATTTTCTACTCTGTTCTTTTCTATTGTATTCTGTTCTATTCTATTCTATATTTTCTATTCTATTCAATTCAATTCTGTTCTATATTTTCTATTCTATATTTTCCTATTCTATTCTTTTCTATTCTTCTATTCTATTCTGTCCTAGTCTAGTCTATATTTTCTATTCTATTCTATTCTAGTCTATATTTTCTATTCTATTCTATATATTTATTCTATTCTATATTTTCTATATCTGTTCTTTTCTATTGTATTCTGTTCTATTCTATATTTTCTATTCTATTCAATTCTGTTATGTATTTTCTATTCTATATTTCCCTATTCTATTCTTTTCTATTCTAGTCTATATTTTCTATTCTATTCTATTCCATTCCATTCCATTCCATTCATTCTTTTTTTAAAAATGTCCCCTTCTCCATTCCTTCCTCCTGTTTTGAAATGCGCCAACATCTTTTTGCAGAAAATACAGGCTGTCCCCAACTTACAACAGTTCATTTAGGGTGAGATCAAATCTGGATCAGTCACCTGAACCAGAGATTTACTCTTGGAGAAAATATCTGGTCTCGGTGACTGCCCCAAATTCAATCTCACATCCTTATCCTGTATATTTGCTTTCCTTCGGGAGTTACAACATTACAAGTTACAGCATCACTGAAAAAAGGGGATTATAACCATTTTTTCACTCTCACCAAATTTGAACGCTTGGCAACTGGTGCATATTTATCAACGCTGCAGTGTCACGGGATAATATGATCCCCTTTTGGTTACCGTCTTACCATTAACTACGTTCCCCATCTTGAGCTATTCACCAACAATAATAAAAATAGGATAAACATCAAGTCAATAAAAATAGATCTTTAGGGCGGGTGGGACCGCACTGTTTTTGGAAACCATCAAGAGGACGGCAAAGATATCCAGATGCCCGACTCTCCCCAGCCATCCACGTTCCTCAAATCTGGCCAAGTTTTAACACCTGCGGACTTCAACTCCCAGAATTCCACAGCCAACTCCCAGGGGATTCTGGGAGTTGAAGTTCACAGGTCTTAACACTTTGCCAAAGGCGATGGGCCACAGCAATTTTGAAAACCGGGAGAAGACAGCCAAAGATGTCCAGATGTCCAATCTCTCCATCCATCCGTGTTTCTCAAATTGGGCAGAATTTTAAGATTACAACTCCCAGAATTCCACAGCTGGGGGACGGGGGACGGACGGACTTTAAGACCTCCGGACGTCAGCTCCCAGAATTCACCAGCCAGGGGGATTCTGGGACTTGAAGTCCACAAGTCTTAAAACTTTGCCCAATTTGAGAAAGACTGGGATTGGCTATAGCCCCACGGATACAGAAATCCATGGCCCTTTCTCAAGATGCTGGCAAGAGGAGGGGGTGAGGCATCGGGCATTTAGGGGCACCCCTAACCAGGCAACCAGTCTCCAAACCCAAAGAGCGCATGGCACCCTGAGTTGGCAGCGTCTGCAGGTGGCTGAGCACCAGCCCGGGGTGGGGGGGAGCTTTTCCTGGCTCCCACACTTCTCCTCCTCCAGCCTCTCCTTCAAGGAGATGCCCCGTGCATGCTAATGGTCCCTTAGCTCAGCTTGGGCCCTGCTGGGGCGCCCGGGACCGTTCCTGACGGTGGGGGGTTGGCCAGGCTGTTCTCAAAGCCCCTTTCAACAGCGCCGCGGGCTGCTTCACTCCGGCGGAGTCTGGAGCGCATAAAGGCGCTTTATGAAGGCGGTGATGCTTCAGCTGGGCTGGGAGACCCTTTAAACGCCAGGCAGGAAAGAAGGGGTGGGACACACACACACACACACACACACACACACACACACACACACTCTCTCTCTCTCTCTCTCTCTCTCTCTCTCTCTCTCTCTCTCATCCCTCTCTCTCTCTCTCTCTCTCTCTCTCTCTCTCTCTCTCTCTCTCTCACACACACACACACACAGATAAACACGCACACACACAGGGTTTGGACTTGTGAATCTTAGGGCTGGAAGGGACCTTGGAGGTCTTCTAGTCCTACCCCCTGGCCAAGGCAGTAATCCTCCTACCTACTATGCTGGATAAAGAGTTGGCCCAATGTTTGCTTGAAGATCTCCAGCAATGGAGTAGCCACAACTCCGGGAAGTAGGCTGTTCCCGGAGTCGTCTCCTCACTGGTAGGAAATTCCTCCTGAGGAGCTCCCATCCATTGTTTTTCCTCCCTCCCTCCATTCCTCATTTTCCCTCCTTCCTTCCTTCTATCTTTTATCTCCCTTCCTTCCTTTCTTCCTCCTTTTCTCTCCTCCCTTCCACCTTTTCCCTCCTTTCCTCCCTTCCTTCCTCCTTTCCTCTCCTTCCTTTCTTCTTTCCTTGCTTCCTTCCTCTTCCTTTCTTCTATCCCTTCTCCTTCCTTCCTTCCTTCCTCCTTTTCTCCTTCCTTCCTTCCTTCCCATTTCCGTCCCATCTCTATTTCCTTCCTTCCTCTTCCTTCCTTCTTCCCACTGCTCTTTCCTTCCTCCTTTTCTCCTTCATTCCTTCTCTATTTCCTTCCTTCCTTCTTCACCCGCTTCTCCTTGCTTCCTTCTTCTTCCTTCTTCAACTCTCTTGAATGAGAAGTGAAATGTCTTCAAAGAAAAACCAGAAAATCCAAAGGGGCTCTTGGAAAAAAAGCACCTGTGAGACAGTGGTGAAATTCGAAATGTTTTTACTACTGGTTCTGTGGGTGTGGCCTGGTGGGCGTGGCAGGGGAAGGATACTGCAAAATCTCCATCCCCACCCCACTATCCATCCATCCATCCATCCATCCATCTCTCTCTCTATCATCATCATCATCATCATCATCATCATCATCATCATCATCTTCTTCATCATCATCATCATCTATCTCTCTATCCACATCTCTATCTTACCTATCTATCTATCTTTCTGTCCGTCTGTCTGTCCATCCATCCATCCATCCACCCACCCATCCATTCATCTACTCTATCTATCTATCTATCTATCTATCTATCTATCTATCTATCTATCTATCTATCTATCTATCTATCTATCTATCTATCTATCTATCTATCTATCTATCTCTATCTTTCTTTCTTTCTTTCTTTCTTTCTTTCTTTCTTTCTTTCTTTCTTTCTTTCTTTCTTTCTTTCTTTCTTTCTTTCTACTATATCTGCTTTGCCCATACAGGTGGTCACATACACTGTAACCTGCTTTAAATAACAAACATTTAATAAAGATGTCTTTATTTTTATTTTTTAAATAATTTTTATTCAACATTTTTTAAACATTAAAATCACAGTTACACTTTTACAGGTTTCCATTATTGGTATTTTTTCCCCCAATTTTGAATATATATATATATATATATATATATATATATATATATATATATATATATATATATATATATATATATATATATATATATATATATATATATATATATATATATATATATATATATATATATATATATATATATATATATATATATATATATATATAATATTTATGCTGATAAATAAATAAAGGGAGACTAGTATAGATCTATTTCAAGCTATTTAGCTCTCATCAGCTAGCCATACCCTTGCTGGGAATCGAACCTGTGCTCTATTGCCTCTTAGGCAGATGTGTTAACCATTGAGCTACAGAGCTCAACTCCTTATTAGCCAGGCCAGGGTGAAAGGTATATATTTAAAGTCACAACCCCTGGTATGCCCAAATATGGGAGGAAGGTCACACTTCCACTCTTATATATTTATATTTGTTTTTGTAGATTTTCACAGGTACAGGTATGCAGGTCTTGGCATATTCAGGTCTTTTCCCGTGTAAGATTGAGAGTATCTTGGCAACGTTTTGACGAGGTCCCACTCGCCATTTTCAGGCTGGTGCCTTCGGCTTCGTGCTTGTGTGAGCAAAGCGTGATCGGAGCTGCCGTCTTTCTATAAATATTGGTGGGTGGGTGTGGAAACTAAAAGCCAGCACTCCACACACACACCCCACGCCAATATTTATAGAAAGATGGCAGCTCCGATCACGCTTTGCTCGCGCAAGCATGTAGCCGAAGGCGCCAGCCTGAAAATGGCCTTGAGTTAGACACACCTGCAGTAGCCAGTTAAAATCTGCATCCCATAAACGCAGAAAATCAAAACATTTGAAAAGGAACGTCTTAATTCTGAATTGGTTCACCGACAAATGCGTGCATGACAAAAGCGTGCCGACAAAACTGCGGCAAGAAACCCGCGATGTCAAAATTGCGTCCACAACAGTGCGCCAACAAAAACGCACCATCAACAAACAACGCGAAAACAACGTAATAACCCTAACCCTAACCCTAACCCTGAACCTAACCCTAACCCTAACCTTTACCTTAACCCTAATTGTGCTTTTGTGGGTGCGGTTTTGTCGGCGCGCTGTGGTGGGTGTGATTTCAACGACACGGTTTTCTCACCGCGCTTTTGTTGACGCGCTTTCGTCAGGCGCGCATTTGTCGGGTCACGTTCTGAATTCTGATCCGCCTTCAATCTACACAAATGAATTTCCCTTCCTTTCGGAACATAAATTATCTTCCAAGATCGAGACCACAGCCTGAAGTCAAAAGTCCGACAACAATAAGTGAAGAGCCCCTGTACGTTTTGTCCCTATTTTTAATAACTTCACATTTATCCCCTCCCCACCCCACCCAAATAATAATAATAATAATAAAAAAGCATAAAATCCAAAGGAGCTTTGGCAGATATGATCTATGGGAGACAGATGAGCTGATCTGTATTCAAAATATGACCCATTGTGTTGCTAATTGCCCTTAACTCGAGCTTTCTCTTCGACTATAATAAACGCTTTAATATTAATAAAGGGGGGGGGGAAACACCCGTTCTCCCAAGTGGGGTGTGCAGGTGTCCTTCCGAGCAACCTGTTCACGGGGAGGACTCCCGATTCTTTCCCTGCTCCCTGGGAATTACGATTTCCTTGGCTAAGCAGATGCTCCTTCAGCCATTCATTCACATCTACAAATTAGACGATCGTTTTAAAAAACGACATCCGGGAATCCCGTGACCCGTCAAAACCGTGGACGACGAAAGCGCGCTCGACGAAAGCGCGTACCTGACGTCATCAGCAGCACGACGAAAAAAATTAAAAAATAAATTAAAATTAAAATAAAATTAAAGCAAGCCGATTCACATAAAGGTAAGGGTTAGGGTTAGGTTTAGGGTTACGTTAAGCGTTAGGGTTAGGTTTAGCGTTAGGTTAAGGGTTAGCGTTAGGTTTAGCGTTAGGTTAAGGGTTAGGTTTAGGGTTAGGTTTAGGGTTAGGTTAAGGGTTAGGTTTAGGGTTAGGGTTAGGGTTAGGTTTGGGGGGGGTTAGGGTACGGTTTTCGCTTTAATTTTAAATTTTCCGCTCACAGCGCGATGTTTTCGTCGCGCTGCGATGACGTCACGTACGCGCTTTCGTCGAGCGCTATTTTGTCGTCCGCGGTTTTGTGGTGGAACCGGGAATCCTAAACCATTTCAGAGCAGCGAAATGGTTTCTTAAAAAAAACTGCAGTGATGGAGCACCCATGATTTCTGAAGGCAATTTCTGTTCCGCTGATTAACTATCCTCATTCTTAGGAAGTTTCTCCTTAATTCCAGCTTGCCTCTCTCTCTGATGGGTTTCCAAATCTTCCATTGAGGACTAGAAATTACTCAACGCTTGGATGGACTTGGCCAGAACCAAATGAAAGACGAATCATTCTGAGGTTCTTCTCATGGCGTTCCTTATCGGTTGAAAAACAAGTGGCTGCATTTGTAACAGGGGTGGGTTTCAACCGGTTCGCGGCGGTCCCCGCGAACCAGTTGGTCCGCGAACCCGGAAGTAAGTAACTTCCGGGAACGGCAAAGGGCCCACCCGCCCGCCCGCATTGCTTACCCGGTTTTGATGAGTTCTGAGCTTCCACGCATGCGCAGAACGCATACAGCGCCTGCGCGATCCTTCAGGAGCAGCTGGAGCATCGCACAGACGCTAGTACGCATGCGTGCGCTGCGCGCGTGCACGAGGGCGCCGCCGGCCCCGTTCCAACCGAACCGGTTGGAACGCGGCGAGAAACCCACCCCTGATTTGTAAATAATTATAGTTGAGGAGCTCAACAACCGTGACCCGACAAATGCGCGCACGACAAAAGCGCGCCGACAAAACCGCGGCGAGAAACCCGCAATGTCATAAACGCACCCACAACAACGCACCGACAAAACCGCACCCACAAAAGCGCGATTTAAGTTAAGGTAAGGGTTAGGTTTAGGGTTAGGTTTAGGGTTAGGTTTAGGGTTAGGTTTAGGGTTAGGTTTAGGGTTAGGTTTAGGGTTAGGTTTAGGGTTAGGTTTAGGTTTAGGGTTAGGATTTGGGTTAGGATTTGGGTTAGGTTTAGGGTTAGGATTTGGGTTAGGTTTAGGGTTAGGGTTAGGGTTAGGGTTAGGTTTAGGGTTAGGGTTAGGGTTAGGTTCAGGGTTAGGTTCAGGGTTAGGTTTAGGGTTAGGTTTAGGGTTAGGTTTAAGGTTAGGATTTGGGTTAGGGTTATTAGGTTGTTATTAGTTGTTTGTTGAAGGCGCGCTTTTGTTGGCGCGCTGTTGTCAGCGTGCTTCTGTACGTATTCATCAGCGCGATTTCAACCTTGTGGTTTTCTCGCTGTGGTTTCGGCGCCGCGCTTTTGTCGAGCGCGCATTTGTCGGTGAACCCTCAACAACAAAGTCTACATGGTGTTTTGGGATACCTATTTCATGTGTGCATTAAAGACATCGAATACATAGAAGAGAGAAGAACACATAGAAAGGATAACAAAAGGAAACGGTACATATTCAGAAAGTAACAGAGATGTAAATGTTGCATAGATTATAAAAAACGAGTAACTATGAAATAAGGAGCTATACGTATAAAACAATAGGCCTTAGAATGGAACATTTGAAATTGGGGGGGAAAAAATATACCAATAAGGGAAAGCTGTAAAAGCATAACCGCGATTTTAATGTTTTAAAAAAATGTCGAATAAAAATGATTTAAGAAATAAAATAAAGACATCGTTATTAAGTGCTTGTTTTTTGTATATAATTTCTTTTTCCCAAAGTTTCAAGCCAAAACAACAAGAACCACGACAGTTCTCCGTGCAAGAAAAAAACGTTAATTTCCAAATTGGAGGGGAGTGTTTGTGTGTGTGTGTTTGTGTGTGTGTGTTGGAAATGGGAATGGGGGAGCCCCCCCCCCCCCCAGCCTCTTCTGGGGCTGCTGGGCTATGAGATTTCCTGTGGCAGAGGCCTGCATGGGCTGCTAATCGAGATCTAATTGATGGGCAAAGTCCCATTTCCGCACTCGCTTCTTTATTGCTCCATCCAGCCGTTTGGAAAATAGAAGCCTTAATCTGATTGAGCAAATCCCTCCAGGATTCAGGCAGAGCTCGCGGCCCAGGAAAGGAAGGGAGGGGAAAAAAGAAAAGAAAAAGAAAATCATTATTAAAAAAGTTAAGAGTGCAAAGCAAGGATCTGGGAGCCTTTGGGGGATGGGGAGGGTGGGAGGGAAACACACCCTGGCAGTCATTTAACACTCTCTTTCTCTCCCTCCCTCCCTGTCTCTCTCTGTCTCTTCTCTTTCTTCTCATCTCTCTCGCTCCTCTGTCAGTCTGTCTCTCGCCCTGTTTTCTATCTGTCTGTATCTCTTCTCTCTGTCTGTCTTCTCTCTCTCTCCAATCTCTCTGTCTCTGTCTCTCTCTCTCTGTCTCTCTCTTTCTCTCACCTGTCTCCTGTCCTCTATCTCTCTTCTGTCTCTGTCTGTCTGTCTTTCTCTCTTTCTCTCCTCTTTCTCTCACTCTCTCTCTCTGTTCTCTCTCTCTTTTCCTCTCCCCCTCTCTCTGTCTCTGTCTCTCCCCTCTCTCTTCTGTCTCTTTCTCTCTTTCCTGTCTGTCTCTCTCTCCTCTCTCACTCTCTCTCTCTGTCCTCTCTCTTCTGTCTGTCTGTCTCTCTCTCTCTCTTGTCTGTCTCTCCTCTCTCACTCTCTCTGTCCTCTCTCTCTCTCTGTCTCTCTGTCTGTCTTTCTCTCCTGTCTCTCTCTTCTCTCTCTCTCTCTTTCTCTCTCTCTCTCTCCTGTCTGTCTATCTCTCCTCTCTCTCTTCTGTCTCTCTCTCTCTTTCTTTCTCTCTCTCTCTCTCCTGTCTGTCTGTCTGTCTCTCCTCTCTCACTCTCTCCCTCTGTCCTCTCTCTCTCTCTTCTGTCTCTCTGTCTGTTTGTCTGTCTTTCTCTCCCCCCTCTCTCTTCTGTCTCTCTGTCTCTCTTTAACTCCTCTGTTCTCTCTCTCTTTCTCTCTCTTTCCTTATCCACCCTTCTCTCTTTCTCTCCCCACCTCTCTCTGTCTCTATCTATAATGAAATATCTTCAAGAAAACAACCAAGCTCAGAAACCACCAAGGGCCCCTGACTGCGTCATCTAAAACTGGTGGCAAGTCTCTGCCCCTCCATAATCTCCTGCGCGCACTCTTCCACACTATAAAAAAAAGATGTGGGGACTCTAGAAAGAGTGCAGAGAAGAACAGCCAGGATGATGAGGGGACTGGAGGCTCAAACACACAATGAACGATTGCAGGAATTGGCCACAGAGAGGAGGAAGGGGGCCAAGCTATTTTCCAAGGCACCCGAAAGGCCAGACAAGGAATCATGGATGGAAACTGAACAAGGAGAAAAATTCAACCTGGGAATAAGGAGGAATTTCCTGACGGTGAGAACCATCAACCCATGGAACAGGAGTTGCCTTCGGAAGTTGTGGGAGCTTCATCCCTGGAGGCTTTCAAGAAGAGACTGGACTGCCCTCTGTCACAAATGGTGTAGGGTCTCCTGCTTGGGCAGGGGATAGACTAAATGACCTCCAAGGTCCCTTCCAACTCTGTTAGTCTCTTATTATTCTGTTATTCAGAAGTTGTGGGAGCTTCATCCCTGGAGGCTTTCAAGAAGAGATTGGACTGCCATTGGTCAGAAATGGTGTAGGGCAGGGGTACTCAAACTTCTTAAACAGGTGGCCAATTCACGGTCCCTCACTGTTGGGGGGGGGGCTGGGCCAGTGGGAGGGGGCATTGCTAGGTGGTCATGTGACTGGGTGGGCGTGACTAGATGTTCATGTGACCAGGTGGTGGTGGCCAATTTACCAGTCCAAGCAATACACAGGTTAAACTTTTAATTTATTGTGTGTGTGTGTGTGTAAAGCAGATTAATGAAGGGATGTGGCTGCCTTAGGATGTGTATGAGGGACTTACAAAATTTCCCCGACGGTGGGAGCAATCACCCCATGCTTGTAGGTCATCGACTCCAACCCTCCACCCAAGCAGGAGATCCTACACCGGGGTCCTCAAACTATGGCCCGTGGGCCTCGTACAGCCCGCCAAAGCCATTAATCCAGCCCACACAGGACCACGAGGCTGCCCCGCCCACATTGCCCCGCCCACCCGCTGGCTCCCACTCGCCTTCTGTGCATCCCGTTTTTGGGCCTCCAGAGAGGGAAAGGAGAGGGAGGGAGTGGGAGACACACACACACACACACACACACAAGTCAAAGAAGAGGGAGTCAAGCTATTCTCCAAGGCACCTGAGGGCAGAACAAGAAGCAATGGGTGGAAACTAATCAAGGAGAGAAGCAACTTAGAACTGAGGAGGAATTTCCTGAGAGTGAGAACAATGAATCAGTGGAACAGAAGTTGCCTCCAGAAATTGCGAATGCCCCAACGCTGGAAGTCTTTAAGAAGATGTTGGATAGCCATTTGTCTGGAACGGTCTAGGGTTTCCTGCCTGGGCAGGGGGTTGGACTAGAAGACCTCCAAGGTCCCTTCCAACTCTGCTATTGTATTGTATTGAGTATGGTTTGCCAGCCAGTCACAAATCCATCGGGTGGTGATGCTATCTATCCCACCTTTTTTCCAAAGAAGTGGTCTCCTTGCTGAAGTCTACAAGGTGGTGCAGTGGTTAAATGCAGCACTGCAGGCTACTTCAGCTGACTGCAGTTCTGCAGTTCAGCTGTTCAAATCTCACTGGCTCAGGGTTGACTCAGCCTTCCATCCTTCTGAGGTGGGTAAAATGAGGACCCGGATTGTTGTTGGGGGCAATATGCTGACTCTGTAAACCGCTTAGAGAGGGCTGAAAGCCCTATGAAGCGGTATATAAGTCTAACTGCTATTGCTATTGCTATTTATGATGTCCATAGTGAGATGGGCAGCCTAATAAATTTAATAATTAAAAAAACAACAACTAAGATGTCCCTGTAGAAACCATTCGTGGGGAAATAGCCTTACTGTAGAGGATGGCCATGGTGGGAGAAAATTGGAAGATCGTTTCTCCCGAGGATGGACCCATCCGCCAGTAGATTGGGGTAACTCCACCGCCCCTTCCTCGCTTTCCCTTTGGCCTTTTGAATAGTGCCTGTCACCCCCTCCCCTTTGTCGGAGGTGTAAGGCCACTGGCCCCGCTTCTTTCTTTAAATGTTTGGGAAGGTCCCACTCCGCCCCCGAGTCGTGTCAATAAGCAGGCGCCCGTCCTTTCACCGGGAGCCTCTTTCGACGGGGCGGCCCCGCGTCCCCATCTCAGCAGCGGCAGTGAGGCTTGGCTCTGGGGTGTGTGTGTGTGTGTGTGTGTGTGTGTAGAGGCATTCTGCTCCTTTACAACCTCCTTCCTCAGTTCTCTCCCGCCCTGGATAGGTTAAATGAGGCGGAAGGTTATGAAGGGGACTCGAGCCGGCTCGCGAATGATTGATGAAGCCAGGGGCACCGCCGAGCCTCTCCCAGATAAAGCACCATACATGTCAGGATAATGGCTGGATAGTGGCAGGGCTCACAGCTCTTGAAAAGCTGTGGCCCCGGCGCATTGAGAGAAGAAAACAGCCAGGAAGGTGCTCTGTTGTTGCCTAATCAGCTTATGCGCTGCGCCACCAGCCGCCCGAAGGCGCAGAGCCTTGGAAAAGGAAGTGGCAGCGGGTGGAAAGGGGGACAGATCAAGCCCAAAACACACAGCCTCCCCCTTCGGCATATCCCACCTGCCCTACCTCCTCCACCCGCCCGGCTTTTCTGGCTGAGATCGGCCCAGCAGCTGCCTGCCTGGGAGCACAGCATGAGACAGGCCTCGCCTCACTGCGGGGAAGCTTCAAGATGGGAAAAAGCCAAGGAGGAAAGCCAGAAAAATAGGACAGCGGGAACTCTTCCAGCCTGTCCCCGCTCACAACTCCTAGGTGGAAACTTCCCCAGAACCAGTCAAAGCGCTCGACTTTTCTACCCCAGTGTAGGAAAATCCCAGGAGGCCCTACCAAACCCCAAAAGGACAGCATTCATGTCCCAAATCCTTCCTCAAGGATTGGCATGTTCTGACACAGGCTTCCCCGAAAAGCACAGAGCAGATTCCTGGTTCCCGACAAAACTCCTTTTATTAGAACGAATGTGAATTCCTCTCCTTCACCTTCAGCCAAGGCCTGGCAAACAGTCTTTAAAAGGTGGATTTATGACCACAGACCTTATCTAGCTTGGAAAGGTGCCACGTAAATATTGTCCAAATGTGGTGCTGTGCAAGGAAAGGCCGGGCACAGAGTCTCTGGGATTCGGGGACAGATCTTCACACTCCTGAAACGAACGAACGAAGGAACGAACAAATTATTTCCTGCAAAAGCCCCCTCCCCTTTCGCTCCTCTTTTATTTCCTATGGGAGGGGCCCTTCGTCCACCGGTGGCTTTACTGTGGCTTTATTTCTCAGCTATTTTTTTTTTACTTCTGGCAACTCTGTGCATGCGCACACTGGGAACAGGCTCCAGCTGTTCCTCTGCCTCACTGCTGTCTCGTTCCGAAGGCAGCTGAGAACTGCCAGATGGCCTTGGCCCTGTTTCTGCCTCCGACACAGAGCCCTCGTCCGAGCCTTCCCCAGCCTCCAGGACTGGCCCAGGTTCCTCCCCAACCCTCCTCACTGTCTGACTCTGCTGCCAGCTCCGCTGGCCAATGGCAGGGCCACAACATGGCATGGAATCAAACGGGTCTTTGGAGACACATTCAGGCAAGACAAGAAACTAAGCAAGAAGAGAAGTAACCTTGAACGAAGTCTTCTGAAAGCAATCAGCCAATGGAACAACTTTCTAGCAGAAGTTGTGGGTGATCCATCACTGGAGGCTTTCAAAAAGAGATTGGTCTGAAATGGTGTAGGGTCTCCTGCTCGAGCAGGGGTTGGACTAGAAGACCTCCAAGTTCCTTTCCAACTCTTATTATTGTATGTTCTATTCTATGGCTATGAACCTACTCAAATATAAGTCTGTTCCATTAGGCTCCTAGCCAAGATACAACCAGGATTAGCCACGTACAAATGTGTTGAACCGGGATAAAAGCAACTCTACTTATTCTTTCTTTTTTTAAATTGAAAGTTTTAAAAAGCTTTTACAAATATTTACCTCCCCTCCCCCACCCTCCCCCCGAACCCATCTCCCCCCCCAACCTCCCCCCCCACGACTTCCTAGAGCAAATATAGGGTATAAATCTTTAACAATCATACTCTAAAGTAAACTAAAAAAAACTTTAGCATCCTCCTTCACTTGTATTTTAACTCCTCTTTTGTTAAGCTAACTCTAAACAGATTATATCATTCCTTGCTTCTTCAATCATAAGCTATCTGGAATTTCTTAGTCCCGTATTTATTTTGAATATAATCGATCCATCTTCTCCACTCCAGTTCATATTTCTCGTCTGAGTGATCCTTGAGATATGCTGATATTTTAGCCATCTCTGCTAAGTTTGTTACTTTTAATGTCCATTCTTGAATAGTAGGCAAATCTTCCTTCTTCCAGTATTGGGCCTACCTATTCTTGATGTCTATGGAGATTCTCCATCATCCCAGTCATGGTTGTCCCAAAGATGCTTCTCTAAAAGACAACTGAACTTTATTTTTCCCTTTTCTTTTTGCCTTGTAGAAATTCCCATTTCTCATCCAACAACTGAAGAAGTTTCTTGAACCGAACTAAAGAAACACCTTAGATGAGAAGCGAAACATTTTCAGGGGGGAAAAAAACGGAAGACCCTTCTTGAGCTGATGTTGGCATAGCAGTTGCTGTTCCCATGGCTCGGTCTATCTCATTAAGGAGCTGGGGGTGAGGGGAAGGAGGTGTTATGGACAGGTGAGATGGATAGAGCCGATAACAACGGTGGCAAAAAAAAAAATCATAAAATGGAGCGGAACTCATTTAATACGTGTCTCACTTTACGACAGAAACGGTGGGCTCGATTGTAGTCGTAGGTCTACCTGTGTATAGATCCATTTTCTTCACCGCTGGTTAAAAAAAAAGTGTATTTTGAAGTTCATTTTATTTCCCTTTAAAAACAAATGCAACAGCCCTTCATTCTGTATTTGTCCATTTTAAGAGTCATCTTAAAAATGGCCATGATAAAAGTTGAGTAATAAATTTTGGGGACCCTCCATTTTCCATGAACGATTGATCGACCCTCCATCGTGTCCTTCATCAGCAGTCAAATTATCTTAGGTTTATCGTGGTTCGATCCCTCAAATCCCATGAGCTTCCTTGGGATCAAGATTGGCAATCTACAGGATCCCAATCACTCCTTTTCTGTATCTTCATCTTCTTCTTCCGACTGGATTCAGAACCAGATTTCCACCATTTTGCGGGGGGAAAGCACCCTAGGACTATAACTCCAGTCCAAAAATAGGTTTAATGCTTTTTTTTTTCCAGAAAAAAATCAATTTTCATTCATCGGGACAGGAGGCTGAAAAAAGATGGAAGCTGGGAGGCAAACTGCCTATCCTTCAAAATCATATTTCAGCACCGTGGGTAACTACAAATAAAATAGATCTAAAATTGGAAGAAGCAGGTTAAACCCAGCTTCTTGTCTTGTAAAGACACCAAAATAAGATAAATACTTGTAGGGACTAAATAATAGTCAGATAATCTCTTCTTTTCAGTGCTCCAGTGCCAGACCTGGCATCTTTTTATATATATATATAAGAAAATGCTTTTCCAATTCAATCCCCAACTAGAAAGCAGAATCTCCATGCCTTTTTCTACCCAGAGAAGATGGCTCTTCCCCGTCCGTTTGTTTTAAAATAAGGAGGTTTTAAAAAAGAAAGAGCGAGAGAGAGAGCAACAGAGAGAGAGAGGAGAGAGAGAGTTTGAGAGAGAGAGAGAGAAAGAAAGAGAGAAAGAAAGAGGAGAGAAAGAGAAATAGGCAGACAGACAGACAAGAGAAGAGAGATGGACAGACAGACAGGAGAGAGAGAGAGAGAGAGAGAGACAGTAGACAGATGAGAAAAAAGAGAGACAGAGAGAGAGAGAGAAAGAAAGAGGAGAGAAAGAGAAATAGGCAGACAGACAGACGAGAGAAGAGAGATGGACAGACAGATAGGAGAGAGAGAGAGAGAGAGAAGACAGATGAGAAAAAAGAGAGACAGAGAGAGAGAGAGAAAGAAAGAGGAGAGAAAGAGAAATAGGTAGACAGACAGATGAGAGAAGAGAGATGGACAGACAGGAGAGAGAGAGAGAAGACAGATGAGAAAAAAGAGAGACAGAGAGAGAGAGAGAGAAAGAAAGAAAGAGGAGAGAAAGAGAAATAGGCAGACAGACAGACGACAGAAGAAAGATGGACAGACAGACAGGAGAGAGAGAGAAGACAGATGAGAAAAGAGAGAGGCAGAGAGAGAGGAGAGAAAGAGAGACAGACAGACGGATGAGAGAGAGAGAGAGAAAGTCTGATTAATTCAGCGGTTTAAATGATGAAGCTATCAAGCCTTGTTCAGGTTAATTTAAGCTGCTAATTTAACAACTGCAGGGATTTGCTTAACAAATCTGGCAAGAAAAAGTCATAAAACGGGACAAAACTCCCTTAACAAATGTCTCACTTAACAACGTAGGTTTGGGGCTCGATTGTGGTCATAATTTGAGGACTCCCTGTACAATGGCCAGCAGCCATCATTCCAAGTATGACACTGGTTTTTTACTCTTTTTATATATGAAGATCATGGTGATATAATGATTATGGTAAAGGTTCCCCTCCTTGCACATATGTGCTAGTCGTTCCTGACTCTAGGGGGCAGTGCTCATCTCTGTTTCAAAGCCGAAGAGCCAGCGCTGTCCGAAGACGTCCCCGTGGTCATGTGGCCGGCGTGACTCAACGCCAAAGGCGCACTGAACGCTGTTCCCTTCCCACCAAAGGTGGTTCCTATTTTTCTACTTGCATTTCTTATGTGCTTTCGAACTGCTAGGTTGGCAGAAGCTGGGACAAGTCACGGGAGCTCACTCCATTACGTGACGCTAGGGATTCGAACCGCCGAACTGCCGACCTTTCTGATCTGCAATCTCAGCATCTTAGCCACTGAGCCACCGCATCCCTTACATAATGATTAGATTAGCAATAAAGGAGAATATTTGTAGGGGTCCCTGGTGCTCTCTGAGCTTGCTTGTTTTCTTACAGACGTTTCATCACCCAACTAGGTAACATCATCAGTGCTTAGATTAGCCTAGGGAAGATTCAGGGCAACTAAAATCCAGCCACACTTAAAATAAACATCAAAGGGATGTGGTGAGAAAGAAAGAAATATACGCAACATGTATGCTGGCTGGGCTTTTTGGAAAAATACAAAGTTATACTCTGTAGTAAGTAAGTTACTTACAGAGTAAGTTATACTCTGTAACTTTGCAAGTATTCTAAATGCCACCTTTGGTGACTAGTATATGCAATATTTATCTTCAAAATATATTCTGGGGTTGATGATTATAGTCTGTTGGCATGCTCTGTGTTTTTCTGCCTATTTTCTAAACCCGCATTTTGCCTGCATCTCTCTTTTAAAGTCTTGTTCTGATATTAAAATGTCACTGCATCTTTTCTGCTCCTTGGTTCATTATCTTTTCTCTTTTATGCCCCCTTCTCTTTCACACGGGTTTTTGTCTTCTGCCCAGCATCCTGCGAGCTGTGTAATCAATTAACCCGAATAGCTGGGTTTAGAGACTGTTCACAGATGCTTTCTCCTGTAGAAAAAAACTGCAAACCCACCCTTGCAAACGAAATAA
The DNA here is from genome assembly GCF_051295495.1 of Thamnophis sirtalis. Classification (NCBI taxonomy): domain Eukaryota; kingdom Metazoa; phylum Chordata; class Lepidosauria; order Squamata; family Natricidae; genus Thamnophis; species Thamnophis sirtalis. The sequence goes on along the minus strand of NW_028261390.1, from coordinate 70,237,579 downwards.
CCAACGTACTGGGCTCAACTCGAGCAAAGAAAAAAAAAGCAAGAATCTTATAGTTAAAACACCATCTGGATCTCATCCAGCACTCAAGCAAGGGGAATGAGGACCCTTAACACGTTAATTCAGAAATAAGCTGTAATTTGTGGGATTTTGCTGCTAGATAAAACCTGCGTAGCACGACTGCTTAAAATCCATTAATATTAGGGGGGGATATAAAGTGTATTTATTATTAGATTTTGGCCACTGATTTTACGAGGAGGTTTCATTGATTCCTGAGCAAAAGGACTCACGTGAAATATAGCATAAAGAGATCATTTAAGTATATATTTTTAATGTATATATAAAGAGGATGATTACCTCAATCTTGAAAGGTTTTTAAAGAAATAATACATTCCAGTTCAGCGGGAGTATATTCAAACTCTATTGCCGCTAATAAGAGTTTGAAAGTATGAATTTTCTACTGCCAGGAATGAGTCTTAAAATGCTTCCTACAGCTGGTTAGCACCCTGTGACTCCCCCTCCCCAAAAGGAATGAAAGCTTTTGGAACAAGAAATTACCCAGAACAAAATAATTAAACACTCTCTTTTTCCTTGAATTAATATAGAGCAGATCTAAGGCAAGGCCAAGGCATTGGCATGGCACTTATAAATGCCAGTGGGAAATGATTCAAAAATAAACACCCAAGGGAATAACAAGGAAGTATTCTGAATTCCATCTTTGGTGACTAGCATATTCGGTACTTCCTGAAGTCTCTGTAATGTTTAGGGGCGGAGTGTCCAACATTGGGAAGTTTAAGACTTGTGGACTTCATCTCCCAGAATTCCCCAGCCGGCCATGGGAATTCTGGAAGCTGAAGCTCACACAAGTCTTAAAGTTGCCAAGATTGGCCATTTTGGTTTAGAGTTTAAAAAAAACCCAGTCGGTCACAAATAAATGTGGATATTTGTAGTTTTGTACGTTGACAGTAGCAAGAATGTTTTACGCACAAAAATGGAAAGCTCTATTAATTTCCACAATAGGAGGCTGGTTGGAGAATAATAGAATAACAGAGTTGGAAGGGACCTTGGAGGTCTTCTAGTCCAACCCCCTGCCTAGGCAGGAAACCTTACACCACTTCAGACAAATGGTTATCCAACATCTCCTTGAAAACCTCCAATGTTGGAGCATTCACGGCTTCTGGAGGCAAGTCGTTCCACTGGTGAATTATTCTCACTGTCGGGAAATTCCTCCTTAGTTCTAGGTTGGTTCTCTCCTTGATTAGTTTCCACCCATTGCTTCTTGTCCTGCCCTCAGGGGCTTTGGAGAATAGCTTGACTCCCTCGGAAGACTGGGGGAGCTAACAAAGAGGGTCAAATTTGCTGTTTTAATCAAAGTGAAGGATACACTTAACTTTGTTTCTATCTGAAAATGGCTTCGGGATTTTGTGCTTGAGATAAAACAAAAAAGGAATGAAACCTTGGTTTGGGGACTTACTGGTTAAACAAGGGATTTTGTCGCCTACACTGAAGCTGTAATGTTATGTTCACTGCACTAAAAAAGAGTTGAATGTTAATCTTTCTTCGTATTTTCTCCTCCCTCTTTCCCCGCTATTTTATTTTTCATTTGTATTTTACATCCTAATAAGTTTAATAAAAATCGTATTATGGAAGGGATATCTCTCCAGCCAGAAGTTTGAATGCCACCTTCGGCGACTGGAAATAAACAGGACCTCATGAAGGCCTCCTAACGCTGAGGGTCACGGCTTAAAAGACCCTTCAAGTCAGCAAAACGAGTGACCAGGAGACCCCAGGACATGTCCATTCAGCTTTCTCTCTCCCTCCCCTCTTCCATCCCTCCTGTCAATGGCTGCCTGGAGCTCCATTCAAATCTTCCCTTGCTAGACAAGCCAGCAGCCAGAGAAATTTCCAGCCACGCTTCCCCGTCGCTGGTTAAACACCGATCAATGGATCCATAACTCGTCACCCTCTAGATATGGGGGTCATCTTTCAATGCTACCCCCACTGTCATATACAACATTTGTCTTGTCCACATGCAGTTCTCGGTGTCAATCCACGGGGCGATGTTATAATACACATCTACAAAGGGACAAAGGCAACAATAATGTTCTCTCCCAGTGCTTTATTTATTTAAGGACTATTACAAAGTTCCCCGCAGTAGAAAAAAAAAACAACACAAAACCAAACCCAGGGAAGCTTCGGGATATTTAGCCCTCAACAATGACTTTTGGCAGGAAATGAGACCCAGGACTCGCTGGGGTTGTTTTTAAAATCATGATAAATACAGAACAGCAAAGGCCGCGGAAGATCACGCTGAAGCGATGGGATGCTGGGTAGAGAATTAAGACAATAAAAGGCTGCTTTTCCTATTGCTTCTTCTTTTTAAAAATAATAATAATTTATTTTTAAATTGCTTTCCTGGCAAAATACAAACAGAGGACATCCATAGAGAGAAACTCAGTGAGTTGAATGTTCTCAAACTTCTCTGTCCTAATAATACTTTTCATACTGCACACCAGAACAACTAGACACGAGGACAGTTTTTCCCCCCCCCGAATGCTATCACTCTGCGAAACAGCTAGTAATCCCCACAACACTGTCAAATTACTTACTAAGACTGGATTACTATTCTTCTTCTCTTCCTTCCTATTAACTATCTCTTCCCACTTAGGACTATAACCATGTTGCTTGCATCTTTAAAATGTGTATTGTTTCATTTTGTTCCTAGTATAATTGGATGGCTTATTAGTAACCTATGACTATCACTAAGTGTTGTTTCTTATGATTCTTGATGAATGTATTCTCTTTTATTTTTCTTTAAGTACACTGAGAGCTTATGCACCGGAGACCAATTCCTTGTGTGTCCAATCACACTTGACCATTAAAGAATCCTATTATATTCTATTCCGTTCCATTCTATTTGCCTATTCTATTCTATTCTATTCTCCTTTTCTATTTTCCTATTCTATTCCATTCCATTCCATTCTATTCTATTTGCCTATTCTATTCCATTCTATTTTTCTATTCTATTCTATTCTACTCTATTTTATTCTATTCTATTCTATTCCATTCCATTCCATTTGCCTATTCTATTCTATTCTATTCTATTCTATTCTCCTTTTCTATTTTCCTATTCTATTCCATTCCATTCTATTCTATTTGCCTATTCTATTCCATTCTATTTTTCTATTCTATTCTATTCCATTCCATTCTATTTTCCTATTCTATTCTATTCTATTCTCCTTTTCTATTCTCCTATTCCATTCCATTCCATTCCATTCCATTCCATTCTATTTGCCTATTCTATTCCATTCTATTTTTCTATTCTATTCTATTCCATTCCATTCCATTCTATTTGCCTATTCTATTCTATTCTATTCTATTCTATTCTCCTTTTCTATTCTCCTATTCCATTCCATTCCATTCCATTCTATTTGCCTATTCTATTCCATTCTATTTTTCTATTCTATTCCATTCCATTCTATTTGCCTATTCTATTCTATTCTATTCTATTCTATTCTAATCTAATCTGATCTAATCTATTCTATTCTCCTTTTCTATTTTCCTATTCCATTCCATTCTATTCTATTCTATTTGCCTATTCTATTCCATTCTATTTTCCTATTCCATTCCATTCCATTCATGTTTATTTCTATAGCAGTAGAACAATGTTCATCCTAGAATTTCCACTGATCCTTCTGGTATGCTTGTATGGACAAGTGTTCTGGGAAGCACACTTGACTCGGGGAGACACGATAAACCTAAGATAATTTGACTGCTGCAACCAAGATGCAAAGTTAATAATTACAGGGGTTAGGAAAGCACCTTCTCAACCGTTTAAACTATTTTGCTTCTGTGCTTCCAGTGGGGCTCAAGAGAGCATTGTCGCATATCCATGTACAAAAATAAGTATACAGTTTAACTGAAATTTGAACCAGCAGTGCAAGAATGCAGTATGAAAAACATGTCTCCCCTTTTGGAGATGTTTAGAAGTTATACTAGATGTTATATCCATCCTGTACCCCGAAGCCATAATTATATTGCTTGGTGATTTTAATGCTAAATGAAGTCCATTTTTGCACGAGAAAGGATTCCCAAAGAAATTTCTTGGCAATCATCCTCAGTGGGTTTTTTTTTTTAGCAACAACAAAATTTCTTATTTTTATTTTTATTTTAAAGCTAGGAAGGAATCCTACGGCGAGCCGAAATATTTCAACCGATTTTTGTTAGTCAATTGATCTTCAAGTATTTACTTCTAGATTGTTTCCTAATGCTTCTATTTCGCTCCTCTTTTTGTAAAACTGAAATGCTTGCGCAGTTGCGTGATGTAATTGAAATATGGTAAAATTAAACATCCCCTCCCCCCCCAAGTTTCACTTGAACGAATGGATCAGATCTTGATTTAAACAAAGAGGTTGACCATTCAAGTTGTAACTTATTCGAGGCAGGCTGTTCAGGAGAAAGAGAGAGAGACAGAGAGAAAGAGAGAGAGACAGACAGACAGACAGACAGACAGACAGAGAGACAGACAGACAGAGAGAAAGAGAGAGAGGGAGAGAGAGGGAGGAGAGAGAAAGAGAGAAAGAGAGAAAGAGAGAGAGAAAAGAGAGAGAGACAGAGAGAGAAAGAGAGAGGAGAGAGAGAGAGAGAGAGAAAGAAAGAAAATTGGGGTATACAGCTGAAGCCTGAATTTCTGCACATTGAGAAAGGGTTATATTATATGGGGGTTGGGCTAGAAGACCTCCAAGGTCCCTTCTAGCCCTTTGACACTATAGTAACCAGATTAAAGCCTTGTAAAATTCCAAGAGGAACACATTGATGGAGCAAATGAGCTCTTACGCGGAGCTGTCCCTGGTCCTGATTTTTCCCCCCTTCTAACTAAGCAGTGGTGCCTTGTTTATTTATTTATTTTGTTGGTTGGTCAAACATGTACAAGATAACAGGTATAAGTATAAACATGGACATGAACAAAGGAAATGAGTACAAATAAATGGGGATAGTGGGGCAGGAACGGTAGGCACGCTGAATGCGCTCATGCCCGCCCCCTTTACGGACCTCTTAGGAATGGGTTGACATCAACAGTAGACAGTTTGAGGTTGAAGCTGTGGGGGGGGGGTTGAGGATGTAACAACAGAGTCAGGTAGAGCATTCCAGGCGTTGACCCCTCCGTTGCTGAAGTCGTATTTCCTGCAACCGAGTTTGGAGCGGTTGACCTTGAAGTTTGTATCTATTGTTTGCCCGAGTATTATTGAGGTTGAAGCTGAAGAAGTCATTGACAGGCAAGACGTTATAGCAGACAATTTTGTGTACTACGCTTAGATCAGACTTTAATCGGCGTAGTTGTAGGTTGTCCAGGCCCCAAATTTCAAGTCTAGTAGCATAAGGGATTCCGTTGTGAGCAGAGGAATGGAGGACTCTTCTCACTCAATTGTATTAATGTCCAATATACAGTGTATATCAGACAATCTCAGAAGGAACCATTTTTTGGCAGCTTAACTAATGCCCATTTTAATGCATTTCATGTTAAGCTTTGTATCAGCAACCAATGACCTTTTTCTTTAAAAAAAATGGATAACTAAAGTTCTACAAAGCAAATAAAGAATCAGATAAATTTTAATGGGTCATTAAAAGTCCAATATTTATACAGCCTACGGGCGAGGTTTTTTTTTTTTTAAAGCTAAGGGATGCTTTTAATTTCAGAAATAACAATGTTCTTTGGAGGACTAATTTTTAAGTCACATTTCTTCTAGTGAAGGAAGGTGGGGCAATAATTTCATCCAATATTTTAGAAAGGAGCTCCTGGAAGATTTACAAAAAGCTCGGAAAATATTCCATGGCTGGATCTCAAACCAGGCGCGTTTAGGATTTCATTGAACCCGACAATTCCCAGGGACAATTTTCCATGCTTTAGAATTGAAGCATACATGCATTAAATAGGTTGACCCTGGGGATTAATTTTCACCAAAGCCAGCAAGGAATACTTGTCTGAAATCATTTGTATGGACAAAACAGGATTGGATGCTTGAGAAGGAAACCTATTACTAATAGAATAATAAAGAGCAGGAATTTATTTTTTCAAAAAAAAATTAAGTTCATGGTGAGGGAAATGACTGAACCTTGTAAATCAAACAACACTGTAGTCAGTTTAAAAGATTTTCATTTTTATTGGTTTATAATATAACACACAAAGAGAATACAAAAGCAAATATTAGGGAAATTACAGAAGGAAAAGGGGAAAGGGGATAGTGGGGGAAGGTTCCACCACAAAACCGCGTTCGACTAAAGGGCGCTCGATGAAACCGCGTAGCTGACGTCATCACAGGGCGACAACAGCGTGGAGACAGAAGCACGCTGTAAACGCTAAAACCTAAAATTAACCCCTAAACCTAAACCAACCCCCCTAAACCTAATCCTAAACCTAAACCTAAACCTAACCCTTAACCTAACCCTAAACCTAACCCTAAACCTAACCCTTAACCTAACCCTAAACCTAATCCTAACCCTTAACCTAACCCTAAACCTAAACCTAACCCTTAACCTAATCCTAAACCTAACCCTTAACCTAACCCTAAACCTAATCCTAACCCTTAACCTAACCCTAAACCTAACCCTAACCCTAACCCTAACCCTAACCCTAAACCTAACCCTAAACCTAACCCTAAACCTAACCCTTACCTTAACTTGAATCGGCTTGCTTTCAAAGCGCTATTTAAAGCTCCCTTCTTTCTCCGCGGTCGCTGTTGTCGCCCTGTTGATGATGTCAGCGATGCGGTTTAATCGGGCGCGCTTTAGTCGAGCGCGGTTTTGTCGTGCCACGGTGGGGGAAAGGGGGGAAAAAGGCATTGACTTCCAACTCCTTTGGTGCAGTAAAATAAGGCATTAAGATCTACCCTTTATTTTCTAATAATAATAAAAACTAGCAATTTCTGTAACAAAAAAACAAGGTCTCAAAATCAAGGCCCACAGGCCGGATCTGACCTGTGATGTGGTCGGATCCAGCCCATGGGGCTATCCTGGAAAATGTAATGGCTCAGCCTGCGTCGCTTCAGCTCGGTCTACCAATGTGAAGAGGAAACATGCCAGCAGTTTGGGGAGTGGTGTTGAGCTGGCCACGCCCACCCAGTTGGCCACACCCACCCAGTTGGCCACACCCACCCCTTCGGCCACGCCCGGCCAGCCCATGAGATCAACCACAACTCTCAATGAAATTGAGTTTGACACCCCTGATCTAATTGGTAAAACCCAGGATCAAAGTTTCACCTTTTTCCACCTCGAGCATAAAGTCCAGAAATGGTTTCCAAGTTACAGTAAAGGTACTTGTGATTTTTTTCTTCTTCAATCGGAGCAGACAATTTGGCCATCTCTGCTAACTCCATCATCCTCATCAAGATGGGATGGTTTTGTGGGAGAGGCAGATGCTTGGCTTACACGAGTGGGGCCGCGGGAATGAGGCCCGGAGAGCCCACGACAAATGCGTGAGTCGCTGTGCCCCTGATTTACTCGTGAGAATCAGAGTTGGAGTTGGAGTTTATTCAATTTGTAGGCCGCCCTATTCCCCGAAGGGACTCAGGGCGGCTGAACAAAAGCCAAGGGAGGGGAAATTACCAAAAGTAAGACAAAAACAATCAGACAACACGAACAACTTAACAGACACAGCAAATTCGAGTAGGGGGGGCGGACTCAACTCCAGGCTTGCTGGGACAGCCAGGTCTTCACAGCCGTCCGGAAGGCCCGAAGGGTGGAGAGGGTCCGAATCTCCACGGGGAGCTCGTTCCAGAGGTTGTATTCTGCTGGTTTTCGCTCTGGTTCGGGCGAACCTGTAGCGGCGGTAGCGGGAGGCTCCGCCTACCTACCCAGACGTCATCGCGGACCATCTCCGCATGAGCAATTCCGAACCAGTAGCGAAGGTAAGACGATTTCATGCCTGGTGAGAATGGAGCTGTGCGTGCATGCGCGCACACACATGCGCCAGCCGGCCACACATGCGGCCCAGTTGCAAATAAGCCAATGCCCACAGGTTGGGCACCGCCTGATCTAGACTAAATAAGTTGATTTTTCCATGCTGGCTTGAAATTAACGGCAGAGGAAAGTCATCGTTAAAATGCACAGATCTCCGTCCCGACTGAACCCACGCCGGAGTATTTATGTGGAGGTTGTAAATTGCTCGCAGCACAATCAACTTCTCAGACTACAGCCGACTTTGTTAGAAGCAAAAGATTAGTCTTGGGTATTGGCTGGCTTCCAAATTCAGAAGTATTTCTTTCCCTAACCTCCCTCCTGAACGCCACAGACGCAGCTCCCCCCACTTTCTCTTCCCCCCCCCCGCTTCCTCAGTCTGTCCATTACTTAGTATCCATTGCAAAAACATCTGCTTGTCATTACTGTCCATTTAGGGAAAGTGAAAAAAGGTCAAACAGGAAAACGGGGCTGCATCTGCTAATGAAAATAGATCGTTTTGCAAAACACAAGGGCAACTACAGACTCCGGCTGGAAGAAATGAGCCATGGTTGCCTAGTGGCTAGAATGCAGAATGGCAGGCGGACCCCGCCCACAGCCAGCAGTGCAGAGGTGGGATTCAGCAGGTTCTGACCAGTTCTGGAGAACCGGTAGCGGAAATTTTGAATAGTCCGGAGAACCGGTAAATACCACCTCTGGCTGGCCACGCCCCAGAGGTGAGTTGCGCCCAGTTCGGCCCGGATCAAGAGAACAGGTAGTAGCGGTGGTGGGAGGCTCCGCCCATCCAACTGGATGCTTCTGCCCATGCGCAGAAGCATCGTATGTGGGAACGCGCCCGAACCAGTAGTAAAAAATGGGCAACCCACCACTGTCTGCCCCCATCTCTTCTCCGCCTCCCGAGTCCCAGCTGTTTGGGAGGGAAAGGGGATTTTGCAACAACCTTCCCCTGCCATGCCCACCAAGCCATGCCCACAGAATCAGTATGAAAAAAAGTTTTGAAGTCCATCAATGCAGCAGTTCGATTCTGACCGGCTCAAGATGGACTCAGCCTTCCGTCCTTCCGAGGTCGGTTAAATGAGGACCCAGATTGTTGGGGGAAATATGCTGAATCTGTAAACCACTTAGAGAGGGCTGTAAAAGCACTGTGAAGCGGTATATAAATCTAAGGGCTATTGTATATTGCCCTTCCTTCCTTCCTTCCTTCTGTCCCTCCCAGTGGTTAGAATGCAGTATTGCAGGCTAACTGCCAACTGTCAGCAGTTCGATCCTGACCGGCTCAAGGTTGACTCCGTCCTTCCAAGGTCAGTCAAACGAGGAGCCAGATTGTTGGGGGCAAGAGGCTGACTCTGTAAACCACTTAGAGAAAGTTGTAAAGCATTGTGAGGTCCAAAGATGGATTCCTACCGGTTCGGCCCGGTTCGGATGAACCGGTAGTGGTATAGCAGCCTGGATCGCTGGAACCGGCAGCGACCCAGGCCTGCCATGCCCTTGAACTGGTACCCCAGTTGCTGCCATCACCATCTTGTCTTTGAGTTCTGCACTTGCACAGAACAATTTTAATTGACCTATGTACGCAGCACGAGTGAACTGGCAGTAAAGCTGGCCGGAACCCACCCCTGGTGAAGTGGCATATAAGTCTAAATGCTATTACTATATGTACCAAGTCCAAAGTTAATTCTTCCCCTATCTAAGACTCCTGCCAGAAAGCCGAGCTGCTTGGTAAATGAACACAGCAACAGGAAATATGCCTCCCCACGTATCCAGGGCCACCTCCTATTTAAAGGCAGCTGCTCGGATCACGCACAGATCCCTGGCAACTCACTTCAATATTTCTCTAACCGCCCATCTCTTCCATCTGCACGCAAACATCCGCTTCGCCCGGCGCATAATTGCGGATAATTCAATGTTCAGATTTGATAATGGATGTTCAAATAAATATGAGAATTCCAAGCAAATTTCTGCAAATGAAAAAAGATTTCCTGTGACATAATGGCCTGGTGCGAGGCTGCCTATAATGAGCTGTAATTTGCCTGGAAAGGCCGATCGGCGGGTGGGTGGGGGGGGTTGGGGGGTGGGCGCAGCGGTCCCCGGGAAGAGCGGGCCAAGCGCTCCGCGATGCCGAGCCGCGAAGCCAGCCTGCTCCGTCTCCAAGGAAATTATGCGGCCAGCCAGCCAAATTTCTGACAACTTCCATAAATTATTTCGGATTTTCATATTTCAAATTTCATCTGCATTCATCATGTGCGGTGGAGAGCAGAAGGGGGGGGGAGGAGGAGAAGCGTCTAAGCGGAGACTCTGTAAGCATTCAGGAGAGAAGTCCCAGGGGGCTGGCCTGGGACTAGATAATTGAATTTACTTTTGATTAGATTATTCTTCCTGCAGCTTGACTGCCAATCTGAAGTATTGTGCCTTCTCTTCTACTTAACCTTCCTGCCCTGTGCCTGTTCAGCTTGCATCCAGCTTTTTCTATTGTGGGATATATATCTGAACAATCAAACTTCGGAGTTATTATTTTCCCTTCCATTGTCCATCCTTATAAAGGCATGCATCTTTCACTCCCTTTCCTCTCTTCCCACGAAATCAGATTACCCCCCCCTTTTTTTTTCCTTCTTTCCTTCTTTTCTTTTTATACATTTGATAATGTTGTTTACCATTTTTCAGTGGGAAAAGGCCTGTAATATGGCAAATGGGCAGGGGATTTCAAAAGAAAAATTACTAAAATCTCTCCGTAAGGCACCGTGCCATAAATGAGAATCGCCTTATAAATAAATAACACCAGTTAAACAAGGAATAAATGCATCTTATTGTTGATAAACTGGAACCGATCACCCAGGCTATTCATCAACCCTTGTACTCAATGATCAATAATCATCACTGTAAAAACTTTGGCTTGTCAAAAATCCAGAACGTAAATTCTGGCCAGATATAGATGCTCAAAATATCAGCCCCTAAGTGGTCGCTTGATTGAAATCCTTTACCCTTCAATTATTTTTTTTGAATATTGTATATCAAGGCGTTAACCGTAAAAAGACGCACGATATGTCGACTATAAACAAAGCATTTGTAGTTTTTAATTCTGCAATTTTACTTCGACACCTGTTCCAGGGTGGGGTGGGGAATGCAATTTCTCATTTTGGCAACCTCAATTCTGAGCCACACCGAGAAATTAAGCAACAGCCATGTTTTACCTTAAGTAACACCCGCCGCTTCCTCGGTTATTGGTTTATTTCTTTTAAAAAATGTCGGCTATTTGATGCTGTGAGGTGAGCAGTTTAGCTACTTTATTGTTCTCCATTTTGATGAAAAACAATTGAATTGGGGCCGTGGCTCTATTGAGTTTCGTTCAGTAAATATCCCGAAATCCCATTTTTTTGTTAGAAACTATCAATAAATCCAGTCTAAGAAAAGTAATAAGATACAAATGTGAGCAGGAACCTTTGCAAAGGAAATATTACAAAGAGAGCAAAACCATAAAGTATATTTAGGGGACGGGAGTTTTTCCCTCGCCACGGAGAGCCACGCAGCAGAAAGACGCCGGTGAATTAAATGCAATTTGTATCCCTGTTGTAGATCCGAGAAGCGGCTTCAAAGCAATAATTACACAGCGCGTACTTATGTTGTTTTTATCAATGAAGGGGTGTTACTGGGAGGCATCACGAAAGATTTGCTCAGATGCATTTAGTTTTGCTTTCATTAACATGATTTGCTAAAATCTTGGCTGAAAACCAGAGCTGGTATAAGTCACAGGCTCAAAAACACACCCTGATGATTTTTAATTCATTTATAACTAAGTCCATCAGCAAAAGGAAAGTAGTATTCCTTTCACAAGAATGGGTGTTTCTGTGTGTGATCGTAACATCTTTAAAAGCCGAGTTCTCTCTCTCTCCTCTCTCTGTCTCTCCTCTCTCTCTCTTCTGTCTGTCTGTCTCTCTTTCTTTCCTCTCTCTCTCTCTGTCTCTCTCGTTCCCTCTTCCCCTCTCTCTGTCTCTCCTCTCTCTCTTTCTCTCTCTCTTTCTTTCTGTCCCTCTCTTTCTGTCCCTCTCTTTCTCTCTCTCTCCTCTCTCTATTTCTCTCTCTCTTTCTTTCTGTCCCTCTCTTTCTGTCCCTCTCTTTCTCTCTCTCCGTCTCTCTCTTTCTGTCTCTCTCTCTCCTCTCTCTCTCTTCTGTCTGTCTGTCTCTCTTTCTTTCCTCTCTCTCTCTCTCTCTGTCTCTCTCTTTCCCTCTTCCCCTCTCTCTGTCTCTCCTCTCTCTCTTTCTCTCTCTCTCTCTCTCATCTCTCTATGTCTCTCTCTCTTTCTTTCTGTCCCACTCTTTCTGTCCCACTCTTTCTGTCACTCTCTTTCTCTCTCTCTGTCTCTCTCTTTCTGTCTCTCTCTCTCCTCTCTCTCTCTTCTGTCTGTCTGTCTCTCTTTCTTTCCTCTCTCTCTCTCTCTCTGTCTCTCTCTTCCCCTCTTCCCCTCTCTCTGTCTCTCCTCTCTCTCTTTCTCTCTCTCTCTCTCTCATCTCTCTATTTCTCTCTCTCTTTCTTTCTGTCCCACTCTTTCTGTCCCACTCTTTCTGTCACTCTCTTTCTCTCTCTCTGTCTCTCTCTTTCTGTCTCTCTCTCTCCTCTCTCTCTCTTCTGTCTGTCTGTCTCTCTTTCTTTCCTCTCTCTCTCTCTCTCTGTCTCTCTCTTCCCCTCTTCCCCTCTCTCTGTCTCTCCTCTCTCTCTTTCTCTCTCTCTCTCTCTCATCTCTCTATTTCTCTCTCTCTTTCTTTCTGTCCCACTCTTTCTGTCCCACTCTTTCTGTCACTCTCTTTCTCTCTCTCTGTCTCTCTCTTTCTGTCTCTCTCTCTCCTCTCTCTCTCTTCTGTCTGTCTGTCTCTCTTTCTTTCCTCTCTCTCTCTCTCTCTGTCTCTCTCTTCCCCTCTTCCCCTCTCTCTGTCTCTCCTCTCTCTCTTTCTCTCTCTCTCTCTCTCATCTCTCTATTTCTCTCTCTCTTTCTTTCTGTCCCACTCTTTCTGTCCCACTCTTTCTGTCACTCTCTTTCTCTCTCTCTGTCTCTCTCTTTCTGTCTCTCTCTCTCCTCTCTCTCTCTTCTGTCTGTCTGTCTCTCTTTCTTTCCTCTCTCTCTCTCTCTCTGTCTCTCTCTTTCCCTCTTCCCCTCTCTCTGTCTCTCCTCTCTCTCTTTCTCTCTCTCTCTCATCTCTCTATTTCTCTCTCTCTTTCTTTCTGTCCCACTCTTTCTGTCCCACTCTTTCTGTCACTCTCTTTCTCTCTCTCTGTCTCTCTCTTTCTGTCTCTCTCTCTCCTCTCTCTCTTTCTTTCTGTCTCTCTCTTTCTCTCCGTCTCTCTCTTTCTCTCTCTCTCTCTGTGTCTGTGTGTCTCTCTCTCTGACAGCCTGTGGAATTTGCAATTTAACAAAAAATGCTTAAGCCAGCTTTGCAAGATATTTTTGGGAAAAGAGATATCGAATCCCAAGGACAAGGCACCTTCCCTGCTTTTGCATGTCAGTTTGTTATATTTTAAAAAGGAAGCCGACAGATAAAGTATTTCCTACCTTGTGTGTGTCATGTAGCCACAAGGCAGATGTTACCGTAACGAACCATGCATGGCATGGCTAACCACGTTTGCATGGATATGTATCTTGTTCTAAAATGTGAAAAATAACAAGCTGGCTGCCGTAAAAATTAGCACGTTTTGTCCATGGTTCTTTTTCTTCTCCTCTTCCTCTTCCTTCTCCTCCTCTTTTCCCCTCTCCTTCCTCCTCTTCTTCCTATTATTATTATTATTCAATTGTATCACAGCGGCCAGTTGTTTCGCCCGATTTGGCATTGGTTACTAGTCGGGCCCCACCCAGGGGCCTAGGACGTCGTAACGTAACGTATTATTATTATCACTATTATTATTATCACTATTATTATTTACTTTAGTCATTAAACATGGAACTCAGCCAAATGAACATTCAAAAAATGCATCACAAATACCATTGACTGGTGCTAATGGTTGATATGGTTTGCTGCCGGCGTCCTAGGTATCAACCAAGGACCTTCTTAAAATATAAGATGTTCCGAGCAGCGCAGTTTTTTTGCAGTTCCGCTGGTGTTTATTGCAGGAAGCTGCAATTTGTGGATGTATCTTGTAAAATTCTTGGACATGGTGCCAATAAATTTACTCCTGCATTATACATTTTGTTTTTTGTTTCTTACAAGATAATTCTAAACATTTAAAATAATAATAATAGTAGTCATAGTAATAATAATAATAATAATAATAATAATAATAACAACAACAACAACATTGCTACTACTATTATTATTTTAAATGTTTAGAATTATCTTGTAAGAAACAAAAAAACAAAATATATAATGCAGGAGTAAACTATGGTCAACATACAGTAATTGTCCCACACATTCCTTGTAACCTGCGCATCAGGATTTAATAACAAAAGAAATTAAGTGGGGGGACCGAAACGGCAACAAATAATGTATTTGCAGGCTAATACATGCTTAATTCAGCATAATGCGGGCTTAATTCCAATTATTAGTGGAGGAGCCCGGAGTACATTATTTCATGAAAGCGTACAATGCTAAATGGCTGATGCGATATGAAGGCATAATGTGGTTAAAGGTAGTTAATGAAAACGCGTATTCATAATCATGTTCTACGAAATGCAATAGAAGGGTACTACTGGTTAAATTAAAACGACTTCCCTGTGCATAAGTACTTTTCTTGTGGCAGAAAAATAGTCACCAGGATTAATTAAGTGGTAACTTGCTTGTTCACCAGCTCTTGTCAACCAATGTCTCACCTTTGAATGGGACCAAACAGGGTGCAAATATAAAGTTGGAAGAAGGAACAGAATGGAAGGGAATAGAGTAGAGTAGAGTAGAGTAGAGTAGAGTAGAGTAGAGTAGAGTAGAGTAGAGTAGAGTAGAGTAGAGTAGAGTAGAGTAGAGTAGAGTAGGAAATATAAATGGAAATAGAAATAGAATAGAATTTCTTAGGATAGGATAGAATAGAATAGGATAGGATAGGAAATGGAAATAGAATAGAATGGAGAATAGAATAGAATAGAATAGAAAATATAAATGGAAATGGAAATGGAAATAGAATAGAATGAATAGGATAGGATAGGATAGGATAGGATAGGATAGGATAGGATAGGATAGGAAATGGAAATGGAAATGGAAATGGAAATGGAAATGGAAATGGAAATGGAAATAGAATAGAATGGAGAATAGAATAGAATAAAATAGAAAATATAAATGGAAATGAAAATAGAACAGAATGGAGAATAGAATAGAATGGGAAATGGAAATAGAATAGAATGTAAAATAGAATAGAATAGAACAAAACAGAACAGAACAGAATAGAAAATGGAAATGGAAATGGAAATAAAATAGAATGGAGAATAGAATAGAATAAAATAGAAAATATAAATGGAAATGAAAATAGAACAGAATGGAGAATAGAATAGAATGGGAAATGGAAATAGAATAGAATGTAAAATAGAATAGAATAGAACAAAACAGAACAGAACAGAATAGAAAATGGAAATGGAAATGGAAATAAAATAGAATGGAGAATAGAATAGAATAAAATAGAAAATATAAATGGAAATGGAAATAGAATAGAATGGAGAATAGAATAGAATAAAATAGAAAATATAAATGGAAATGAAAATAGAACAGAATGGAGAATAGAATAGAATGGGAAATGGAAATAGAATAGAATGTAAAATAGAATAGAATAGAACAAAACAGAACAGAACAGAATAGAAAATGGAAATGGAAATGGAAATAAAATAGAATGGAGAATAGAATAGAATAAAATAGAAAATATAAATGGAAATGGAAATAGAATAGAATGGAGAATAGAATAGAATGGGAAATGGAAATAGAATAGAATGTAAACTAGAATAGAATAGAACAAAACAGAACAAAACAGAACAGAATAGAAAATGGAAATGGAAATAGAGTAGAATGGAGAATAGAATAGAATAGAATAGAATAGAATTCTTTATTGGACACACAAGGAATTTATCTTTGGTGCATAGGCTCTCAGTGTACATAAGGAGAATAAAAATATATTCATCAAGAATAAAAAGATACAACACTTAGTGATAGTCAAGGTTACTAAAAAAACTATCAAATCGTACTAGTAAACAATAAAAACAATATAAATCGTAAAGATGCAAGCAACATGGTTATAGTCATAAGTGGGGAGAGAGAGGTACTAGGAAGGATGAGAAGAATAATAGTAATCCATTGCAGCCTTAGTGAATAGTTTGACAGTGGTGAGGGAATTATTTGTTTAGCAGAGTGATGGCGTTCGGATAAAAACTGTTCTTGTGCGTAGTTGTTCTGGTGTGCAGTGCCCTATAGCGTCGTTTTGAGGGCAGAAGTTGAAACAATTTATGTCCAGGATGTGAGGGGTCAGTAGATATTTTCACAGCCCTCTTTTTTGAATGAAGCCTTTAAACTTCACATTAAACGTGATTAAACTTCATTTCATCCATTTTTTTTAGTTCCCAGGTTCAGAGCATCAATAAAAGACCATCATGTCGTGGTACCCAGATCTCGTACATGGAGATGCAAGTTTTTCGTGACTAATGGCCACAAGGGAACCCAGCAATTCGGTTGCTAAGCCACCATTTCCCAGTGGTGGGATTCAAATTTTTTTTACTACTGGTTCTGTGGGCGTGGCTTTGTGGGCTTGGTGTGACTTTGTCGGCATGGTGTGGCTTTGTGGGCGTGGCAGGGGAAAGGATACTGCAAAATCCCCATTCCCTCCCCATCCCACTAGCCTGCTTTCCAGCTCCGTTCTCCTGGTCAGATTCACAAAAGAAGATCAGCTGGGAGGACGCAGGGGCGTGGCCATCCTGTTTGCCTATTCTCTGAACTACTCAAAATTTCCACTACCGGTTCTCCAAAATCTATCAGAACCTGTCCCGAATTGGTAGTTTAAAAAAAAAGGCTTTAAAAAGTTTTTAAAAGGTTTCGATGATCAGCTGTGACAATCAGCTATGCTGCGTGAACCTTTTTTTTTTACTTTTATAAACATTTTTACTGCCGATTCGCCCAAACTGGTAGTAAAAAAATGCTTTAAAAACTAAAAAAAAAACTTCTGATGATCAGCTCTGACGATCAGCTGTGCCGCGTGATCATTTAAAAAAAAAACTTTTTAAAGCATTTTTTTTTTACTACCAGTTCGGGCCTACCAGTAGCATTTTTTGCAACCAGTTCAGGCGAACCGTTCCGAATCGGTAGCGTTTCACCCCTGGTTTGAACCCTCTAGAAAATGCAACTTTTCAGAGAGTGGAAAAGGTCGGTGGAAGGAATGTTCCGTGCTTAGTTTTCAAAATGAATTTTCTTCTGCTTTTTTAACATTGTCCGTTCAACCATATTCTTATCCCCATCATTATTGCTCTGCCTAGATATTCTAAATCCCAAGGTCCGTAGTTGTTTATTTAAAACAAACAAGGTATAATATAAACCAGTGGACAATAATTACTAAAATTACACAGTTAATGTGCAATACAATATTAAAATAATAAATCAAGGTTGAGCCCTATCAAGCCAAGGACGGTGTGTTACTTTAACGATACGGGGGGGGGGGGGGGAAAACCTTTGAGCTTAATGCTCAAATTGCCGTGTTCTTATTTATAAAGACCAGAATTTTTTTTTAAAAAAATAGATTAGAGAACCGCGTTATTAATGTGAAAATGTCCACGTACTCTGCATAATTATAAAGACCAAGGAAAGGATATTTTAATTTAACTTGTTCGTCTTCTGTATTTAATATTCACCTTGTTAAAAAGATAATCACCATAAGGCAGTGCATTATTAAAACACAAAATATTACAAACATAGCTCGGATAGTTTATGATTACAAAGCGCATGGAAAAAGAAATCAAATAAAGCTATCGGGGAGAACGGGGAAAATAATAGTGACATTTAAAACCAGCCTAAAGATCACCCAAGAAGAGATCATGTATATTTCTGGAGAGAAAGAATTCAAAAAAAAAAGGTAAGGCCGTTACGGAAAAGATCCTATCATTAATAAAGAGGTTGAGACTCTAGAACTGTGATGGCGAACCTGTGGCACGCATGCCACCCATCTGAGGGCACATGAGGCGTGGCCTATGTCAGCCCCAGCACGCATGCGTGCCCTGGGCAGCTGATTTTCAGCCTTCCGGAGGGCGGGGGAGGCCATTTTCACCCTCCCCAGACTTCGGAAAAGCCTCCGGAACTTGGGGAGCGCGAAAAATGGGTCCAACGGGCCTACCGGAAGTTTGTTTCTGAACTTCCGATAGGCCCGTTGGGCCCATTTTCGCCCTTCCCAGGCTCTGGAAACTTTCCTGAAGCCTGGGAGGGCGTAAAACGGTCCAATGGGCCTACCGGAAGTCGGGAGGCTTCAGTGAGGCCTGCGCGCATGCGTGAGGGGAGCACAGGGGCATTGTGTGTGCATGTGCGGGAGGAGGGCTTTGCACTATGGATGTGGGCACCCAAACACGCATGCTATTGATGATAGCGATAGCAATAGCGGTTAGACTTATATACCGCTTCATAGGGCTTTCAGCCCTCTCTAAGCGGATTACAGAGTCAGCATATCGCCCCCACAGTATGGGTCCTCATTTTACCCACCTCGGAAGGATGGAAGGCTGAGTCAACCTAAGAGCCGAGGTGGCGCAGTGGTTAAAATGCAGCACTGCAGTTCAGCAGTTTGGCTGTTCAAATCCCACCAGGCTCAAGGTTGAGGAGAACGGGGATTTAAAAAATGAACCCCGAAAGAACCCCAAACCCAGCTCTACTGAGACCACCTTCCTAGAGTCCATCTCTTTTGCCGTGAGGAATTGCTCAGAAAGGAACTCTTTGTTGCCACCACAATTTGCAGCTGGGTATTGCGTAGGCACCCCGGGCATTGCTACAGCGATCAATAACCCTTTTGCAAGTCCCCGGGAAGAGCACCCCTTAACCTAATTGAGGAGGAAAGCTAGAAGCAATCCGATCTCATGGAAGACTCCCGAGGCAGTTATTTCCTTGAGAGCGATTCTGCCAGTTTGCCTCTTCTTCTCCAAAGATATCGAATGGAAGCAGAGGTGGGTTTCCTACCAGTTCGCACCTATTCGGTAGAACCGGTTCGTCAAATCTACCGAACCGGTTAGAAGAGGGTCCACCAGTGGACCCAGAAAGCAGGCCACACCTACAGAAGAGGTTCCGAAAATTTTTTGAAACCCACCACTGACACACACACACACCGTGACCCGTCAAAACCGCGCTCGACTAAGCCGCGCCCGATTAAACTGCGTCGCTGACGTCATCAACAGGGCGACAACAGCCAGCGCGGAGAAAGAAGGGCGCTTTAAATAGCGCTTTGAAAGCAAGCCGATTCAAGTTAAGGTAAGGGTTAGGTTTAGGGTTAGATTTAGGGTTAGGTTAAGGGTTAGGGTTAGGTTTAGGGTTAGGTTAAGGGTTAGGATTAGGTTTAGGGTTAGGTTTAGGGATAGGTTAAGGGTTAGGTTTAGGGTTAGGTTTAGGATTAGGTTTAGGGGGGTTAGGGTTAGGTTTAGGGGTTAATTTTAGGTTTAGGGTTTACAGCGTGCTTCTGTCTCCGCGCCGTTGTCGCCCTGTTGATGACGTCAGCGACGCAGTTTAGTCGGGCACGGTTTAGAGTGCGGTTTTGTGGAGGAACACACACACACACACACACACACACACACTCACACAGAGAGAGAAAGAGAAAGAGAAAGAAAGGAAGAAAGAAAGAAAGAAAAAAGAAAGAAAAAGAGAGAGAGATGAAAGAAAAAAAGGAACAGAGAGACAAAAGGAAGGAAAGAGAGAGAGAGAGAGAGAAAGAAAGAAAGAAAGAAAGAAAGAAAGAAAGAAAGAAAGAAAGAAAACACATGGCCAGCAAGCCACTCCCACCAGGCCACATGGCCGGCAAGCCACTCCCACAAAGGAGGCCACACCCACAGAGTAGGTTCGAAAAACTTTTGAAACCCACCACTGATTGGAAGGAACCAGGGTAGTACTTTCACACGTGAATGGAGTACAGCTCTGGAGGCAGGCCAAATTTCACCTGAAACTCACTCTTTTTTCCAGTTGAGCAACCTGGGATCCTTGACCTGGCTAGGTGGGGCTAGCTGGCTCCTGATCGTTCTGACCTAGGTTTCCCCAAAAATCCCGAGTCAGATTCCTGCTCCCGACAAAAACCCCTTTTATTAAACGAATGTGAATTCCTCTCCTTCACCTTCAGCCAAGGCCTGGCAAACAGTCTTTCAAAGGTGGATTTATGACCACAGACCTTATCTAGCTTGGAAAGCTGCCATGTCAATATTTTCCAAATGAGGTTCCTGTGTAAGGAAAGGCTGGGCAGAGAGTCTCTGGGATTCACGGACAGATCTTCACACTCCTGAAATGAACAAACAAACGAATTGTTTCCTGCAAAAGCCCCCTCCCCTTTTGCTCCTCTTTGGGAGGGGCCATTCACCGTCCACCTGTGGCTTTACTCCCAAGTCGACCGCTGCTCTTCGGCTGTTCTCTTCATCTGGCAGCTCTGCGCATGCGCGCACTGGGAACAGGCTCCAGCTGTTCCTCTGCCTCACTGATGTCTTGCTCCGAAGGCAGCTGATCACTGTCACACGGCTCTGGCCCCCTCTCTGCCTCCGACACAGAGTCCTCATCAGAGCCTTCCCCAGGCTCCAGGACTGGCCCCTCTTCCTCCCCAACCTCCCCACTGTCCGAATCTGCTGCCAGCTCTGCTGGTCGCTGGCAAGCCACAACCCTGACTGGTCCTTCCACTGTTGTCTGTATGCGGGAGACAGGCACTTCCCAGGAAAAAAGACCAAAATGCTTCATCTCAAGCAGGTCAGTTAAAATGCTGCATCAAATCTCGAAAGCTGTTCCAGAAAATGACTGCAGAGTATTATTGCTGAATTATGCAACTAAATGTTTTAGTAAGAAAGCGAGCACCATTCTGGAAATCACCCACCGGTTTCTTCATTTTTTAAAATATACAAACATTCCAGAAGTGGGTTCCTGCCAGTTTGGCCCGGTTCCGTCGAGTAGGGAGTGTTGCTCGCTTAGTAACCGCCGGGATTCACTTAACAACTGTGGCAAGACATGTCATAAAATGGGCCCGAATTCACTGTTAACCATGGTCTCACATAGCGACAAAGATTTCGAACACAATTGCGGTTGTAAATTGAGGACTACCTGTGTTTATTTTCTGGGCTGCAATAATAGGAAAATAAAATCAACTTAAGTTGGAATCTCCATAACTTCTACTTAGCGGGCATCTCCTTAACCGTTGGCATTTGGCAAAAGGCAACTGTGGGGAATTAGCAAACGCCGGGAGAGACAGATCAACCTTCTTCCTCACCAAGGTTGTTGCGGTCTCATTATGCAACAGCACATCTGGCTCGAACCCCTGGGATCCTGTGAGTCTCTAATACAGTAATAAGCCTTGCGCCCGCCCCCCCCCCAGGATGCATTTTATTGGATTAACTCTCCCACAAGAGGAAGACGAGGAAGAAGAGGAGGAGAAGGAAAAGGAGGAGGAGGAGGAGAGGAAGAAGAAGAGGAAGATATATATAAATCCAATAAACAAACAAAGAAGAGGAAGAGGAAGAAGAGGAGGAGGAAAAGGAAGAAGAGGAAGAAGAAGAGGAGGAAGAGGAAGAAGAGGAAGAGGAAGAAAAGGAAGAAGTGGAAGAAGAAGAGGAAGATATATATATAAATCCAATAAACAAAGAAGAGGAAGAAGAGGAAGGAGGAAGAAGAAGAGGAGGAGAAGAAGAAGAAGAGAAAGAGGAAGATGAAGTGATGATGATGAAGAAGAAGAGGAAGAAGAAAAAGAGGAGGGAGGAAGAAGAAGAGGAGGAGGAAGAGGAAGAAGAGGAGGAGGAAGAGGAAGAGGAAGAAGAAGAGGAAGAGGAAGAAGAAGAGGAAGAGGAAGAAGAGGAAGAAAAGGAAGAAGAAAAAGGAGGGAGGAAGAAGAAGAGGAGGGAGGAAGAGGAGGAGGAGGAAGAAGAAGAAGAGGAAGAAGAAAAAGGAGGGAGGAAGAAAAAGAGGAGGGAGGAAGAGGAGGAAGAGGAAGAAGAAGAGGAAGAAGAGGAAGAGGAGGAGGAGGTGGAGGAGGAGGAAGAAGGAGAAGTAGTAATAGTAGTAGTAGCAGTAGTAGTAGTAGTAGTAGTAGTAGTAGTAGTAGTAGTAGTATTTGAAAAGAAATGATCGTGCAAAGTTTTGTTCCTGCGATTGAATGGGTGTGTGTGTGTGTGTGTGTGTGTGTGTGTGTGTGTGTGTGTGTGTGTGTCCAAATCTCATTGTGTGCTCCAAAACAAACACCACCCATCCATTCCCGGCTAGTTGAAGGGGCAGAAAGATCTTTGTTGAACCACAAACATTCCGCCCGGAGATCCATTCTTCTTCGCCTGCCATTGGGTGACAGTGCAGTAAATGGGAATTATAGACAAATGATTTTAAAAGGAGGAGCCGCCGCTAAAGAAAAGATTCCTTTTGAAAGAGAGCAAGAAAGGAGAAGAAGGGAGGGATGGGTTGGTGGACGGAGGCTTCTAATGGAGCAAGGCCTCCACAAGACACGAGCTATTTGCTCTCTGCCAAAGGACACACAAACGCTTCGGGGTTGCGTGACAGATCAGGAGCCTCCCAAATCCTCCCCCAAAAAATCTGCCTGCATTTTAAGAAGGACCCAGGAATGCGTATGGGGGGGGGTACATTATCAAGGAACACCCGCATCGCTCTTGACGGGAATCCCGTCTCTGGAAAAATAAGGAACAGCGACAGAGACAAGCGAAAGGAAGGGGGTGAAGGCCTGCTCTTTTGAATTGTTTGATGGACATGATGAAAATGCCAGTGTATGTATGGAGAAGGAAGGAAGGAAGGAAGGAAGGAAGGAAGGAAGGAAGGAAGGAAGGAAGGAAGGAAGGAAGAAAGACAGACAGACAGACAGACAGACAGACAGAAAGAAAGAAAGAAAGAAAGAAAGAAAGAAAGAAAGAAAGAGGGACGGAGGGACGGAGGGGGTAAGGAGGAGGAAGGAATGAGGAAGGGAATGAAAGAAAGAGGGAGGAAGAGAAAGGAAGGAAGAGAGGGAGGGAGGGAGTCAGGAGGGATGAAAGGAAGAGGAAGGGAAGGAAGGAGGGAGGGAGGAAGGGGAAGAAAGAAAGAAAGAAAGAAAGAAAGAAAGAAAGAAAGGAGGGAGGGAGGGAGTAAGGCGGATGAAGGAAGGAGAAAGGGCAGGAAGGAAAGAGGGAGCAAAAAAGGAAGGGAAAGGAAGGAAGAGAGGGAGGGAGGGAGTCAGGAGGGATGAAGGGAAGAGGAAGGGAAGGAAGGAGGGAGGGAGGAAACTACTCAAAATTTCCACTACCAGTTCTCCAAACTACTCAAAATTACCACTACCGGTTCTCCGAACTACTCAAAATTTCCGCTACCAGTTCTCCGAACTACTCAAAATTTCTGCTGGCGGTTCTCTGAACTACTCAAAATTTCCACTACCGGTTCTCCAAATTATTCAAAATTTCCGCTGCCAGTTCTCTGAACTACTCAAAATTTCCACTACCAGTTCTCCAAACTACTCAAAATTTCCACTACCGGTTCTCCAAACTACTCAAAATTTCTGCTACTGGTTCTCCGAACTACTCAAAATTTCCGCTACCGGTTCTCCAAGCTACTCAAAATTTCCGCTACCGGTTCTCCGAACTACTCAAAATTTCCGCTACCAGTTCTCCAGAACCTGTCAGAACCTGCTGGATTTCACCCCCGAGCCCACCCCTGTATATTACTATAAAGCTAGATCTTCTAATCATCCCTTGACGTTCTCAACCTGTCTACAAAAGCGTTGAGGCCTAACTTCCTTAAGAGGAAGTTTAAGAGTTGTGTATTTCCTCAACCACCAGCACCACGACTGTCTTGTCTTCCACTCTTCTTAGGGGAGAACTTCTGTTTGGGGAGAGAGGAAAAACAAGGGGACCTTGAGAAACACATAGGGCCGGGTCAGATAGATGCTATCTGAGAGGGGTTGAAACTCCCCCTCAACATCCTACAGGGAACAAAAAAAAACAGAGCCAGGTGCATTTCTGCCAAAATCAAATTAGCCACCAGATGCCACATCCAATTGTAGTAAATTGATGGGAGAGTTTGTGATGTCTATAGCAGATCTTACAAGAAAGGTCACAGCGTGGAGAGATAGACAGACAACAGGCCCGGCCACATAATGGAGCTGCTGGGACAATAGCAAAGAGCTTTGGAAATTCAATCTGGTCTCGCCGAATGGCGAGAGAATACGGTTATCGGGAAGTACTTTAAGTGCATTCGCAGTCCGGCTTTTTACATTTCTCAAGATGTTCATAGGGGAAACGGCCTTCAACGAAAAAACAACAACATTTGAATAGAAAGGAAGAGAGGAAACGTAGCACACCCTGGGTGGGTGATGGTGTACCTGGAATGCGCCGTGATTGTAGGAAGTTAGCACCCACCCCTCTCCTAGGAAAATGAGATATTTTAGGAAATATTAAAAGGGCAGAATATTTCCCCTAACAGGGAGGCAGAAACTCACGCCCCACGCCTTTCTTAATGCGTGGCATGACAAAACCGCGTTCAACTAAAGCGCGCCCGATTAAAGCGCGTACCTGACGTCATCAGCAGCGCGACAACAGCGACCGCGGAGAAAAAAGGGCGCTTTAAAAAGCGCTTTGAAAGCAAGCCGATTCACGTTAAGGTAAGGGTTAGCTTTAGGGTTAGGTTAAGCGTTAGGGTTAGGTTTAGCGTTAGGTTAAGCGTTAGGGTTAGGTTTAGCGTTAGGTTAAGGGTTAGGTTTAGGGTTAGGTTTAGCGTTAGGTTAAGGGTTAGGTTTAGGGTTAGGTTTAGCGTTAGGTTAAGGGTTAGGTTTAGGGTTAGGTTTAGCGTTAGGTTAAGGGTTAGGTTTAGGGTTAGGTTTAGGGGGGGTTAGGTTTAGGTTTAGGGGTTAATTTTAACTTTAGCGCTCACGGCGTGCTTTTTTCATTGCGCTGTGATGACGTCAGGTACGCGGTTTCGTCGAGCGCGCTTTAGTCGACCGCGGTTCTGTGGTGGAACCTCTTAATGGACCATTAAGGCTTGAGCCAGATCTATTCTCCTTCAGGCAGAGCCATAAGAGGCATCCCAAAGCCCTTTCATTACATCATCACCCAGCAAGAATCAACCAAGCTTGGGACTCAGGACAGCCTACAGAGTTTGCCCCTGCATGGCCCCGCGGGAATTAAAGGTTTCCGCGCGAGAGATGGCTGTCGTTGCCTTTCTTGTGGTAACAATCCAGAGGTGGTATTGAGCAGGTTCTGACCAGTTCTGGAGAACCAGTAGCAGAAATTTTGAGTAGTTTGGAGAACCAGCTGATCGGGAGGAAATGGGGATTTTGCAGTATCCTTTCCCTGGAGTGAGGAGGGAATGGAGATTTTGCAGTATCCTTCCCCTGGAGTGAGGAGGGAATGGAGATTTTGCAGTATCCTTCCCCTGGAGTGGGGAGGGAATGGGGATTTTGCAGTATCCTTCCCCTAGAGTTGGGAGGGAATTGAGATTTTGCAATAACCATCCCCTGGAGTGAGGAGGGAATGGAGATTTTGCAGTATCCTTCCCCTGGAGTGGGGAGGGAATTGGGATTTTACAGTATCCTTCCCCTGGAGTGAGGAGGGAATGGAGATTTTGCAGTATCCTTCCCCTGGAGTGAGGAGGGAATGGAGATTTTACAGTATCCTTCCCCTGGAGTGTGGAGGGAATGGAGATTTTGCAATATCCTTCCCCTGGAGTGAGGAGGGAATGGAGATTTTACAGTATCCTTCCCCTGGAGTGGGGAGGGAATGGGGATTTTGCAGTATCCTTCTCCTAAAATGAGGAGGGAATTGAGATTTTACAGTATCCTTCCCCTGGAATGAGGAGGGAATGGGGATTTTACAGTATCCTTCCCCTGCCATGCCCACCAAGCCACGCTCACCAAGCCATGCCACGTGAGCCAAGCCACGCCCACAGAACTGGTAGCAATTTTTTTAATCCCACCACTGTAACAAACATAATTATTTACACGGTGAGCACCAGGAAGTGAAAAAGAAACAAACGTTGACATATTGAATTTGTCCGCGTTGATAGCTACTATTCCATCTCTCCCTGAAGTTAACATCGTGTTTTATGGCTGCCTAACTAGTTTTATTTCATTCTAACTGAATTAAGGTTGGAAGGCATCCAACATTGGGAAACTCAACTGCTTTCTTAAATAACAAAGTTGTCGTCTCGCGGGGAAAATGAGCAATAAACAAATTTAATAAATAAAACAAACAAAAACATGAAATATATTGTAATTATATAACATAGTTATATTATATATTATATATATTCTGTATATACTGACACGGTGGCTCAGTGGCTAAGACGCTGAGCTTGTCGATCAGAAAGGTTGGCAGTTCAGCGGTTCGAATCCCTAGCGCCGCATAATGGAGTGAGCTCCCGTTACTTCTGCCAACCTAGCAGTTCGAAAGCAGGTAAAAAATACAAGTAGAAAAATAGGAATCACCTTTAGTGGGAAGGGAACAGCGCTCCGTGCGCCTTCAGTGTTGAGTCATGCTGGCCACATGACCACGGAGACGTCTTCGGACAGCGCTGGCTCTTCGGCTTTGAAACGGAGATGAGCACCGCCTCCTAGAGTCGGAAACGACTAGCACATATGTGCGAGGGGAACCTTTACCTTTTTATATTTCTTTGAAATGCGTCGATCCTGGCTCCCTGCTGTTACAGCCCATAAAATCAAATGCAATTCCAGTTAAAACAATGCGAAAGGGGAATCTTAACAAAAGGCAGACATGTAATGTTATTTTTTTTTAATCCTAAAAATTAGTCCGCAAATCCAAGTGAAAATAAATCAGTGGGTTGATTTGAGGATTTATTTTTATTTTTATTTTCGAATCGTTCCTTTTGGACGGCTCCCCTCCCTTCTGAGCTGAGCCCCCCACCCCCCCAAAAAAGGGTTGTGTTTAATAGCGTCATCTGCCATCAGTGGGTCCCAAATGATTCCAGCTCCAGAGGGTTTGGGAGAAGATTAGCATGGTAATCTCATTCCAAAGGATAAAATTAGCCACAATATTTCCCCCCCGAATGGAAAACAGCCATTGGCGAGCTGCCGTGCTTAGAATCAATTACGAAATTACTCCGAGCTTTAAGCCGACATTAACAGGGAAGAATTGCCATCGACCAAAAAGGAAATCAGATAATAAAAAAAAATATGGCGATCATTAAATCCCTCTCGCTTCGACTTGCAAATGTGGCACACGAGGAAAGGCACCCAAAAATAAGGCGGAATTTAATTTTTCAGCGCAGCCCCTGTCATCGTTTCAGCCAGAGATCTCTCTGCACCTCAACGTTCTGTTCTATGAAGACGTGGATTATTCCCTCTGCAGGAATCGGAGGAGAATACAAGGGGATTCTCAGTGTAACCTTGGCTCAATCGGGAGCCATGTCCAGGTTTCAGACCTGCGTTGCAAAGGGAGACACACAGAAGGGGGGAAGAACAGAAAAGCTGAAAATCAAATATCTATCTATCTATCTATCTATCTATCTATCTATCTATCTATCTATCTATCTATCTATCTATCTATCTATCTATCTATCTGAGTCCCCTCGGGGAAAAGGGGGGCATAGAAATATAATAAATTCAAAAATTCAATTCAATCTATCTATCCATCCCTCCATCCATCTCTATTTCTCTCTATATATATATTATTTCTATCTCCATCTCTCTCTCTCTCTCTCTCTCTCTCTCTCTCTCTCTCTCTCTCTCTCTCTCATCCATCTCTATTTCTATCTATCTATCTATCTATCTATCTATCTATCTATCTATCTCTATTTCTATCTCCATCCCTCTCTCCATCTCTCTCTCCATCTCTCTCTCCATCTCTCTCTCAATCCATCCATCCATCCATCCTTCTCTATTTCTCTCTCTCTCTCTTATTTCTATCTCCATCTCTCTCTCTCTTTTATCTATCTATCTATCTATCTATCTATCTATCTATCTATCTATCTATCTATCTATCTATCTATCTATCTATCTATCTATATATCACCTTTCTTTCTTCTTTCTTTCCTTCTTTCTTTCCTTCTTTCTTTCTATCTATTTATCTCTATTTCTATCTCACTCTCACTCTATCTATCTATCATCTTTCTTTCTATCTATCTTTCTTTCTTTCCTTCTTTCTTTCTATCTGTCTGTCTGTCTATCTATCTATCTATCTATCTATCTATCTATCTATCTGTCTCTATCTATCTATCTTCTATCTATCATAGCTTGAAATTAATTTAATCATTTAATCGGTTGTGCATATTACAGTCCTCAACTTAGGACCACAATCGAGTCCAAAATTTCTGTTGTTAAGCGAGACATTTGTGAAGTGACCCAGAGATGCTTTTTCAGGAGGTAACTAGACTTTTCCCTGTTTTTTTTTTAAAGACGTTTCACTTCTCATGCAAGAAGCTTTTTCAGCTCTGACTGCATGACTAAATCCTTCCCTTCCCCACCATCCCGTCAGAGCTGAAGAAGCTTCTTGGATGAGAAGTGAAACGTCTTCAGAAGAAAAAACAAAGAAATCCAGGTGCCTCCTGAAAAAAACCACCTTTGGGACAATCCTGACCTGGAGGGCCGAGAATCTCTACAACACTGTAAGTTTCCTGGAAGAGACTGGACAGCCACTGGTCTGAAATGGTACAGGGTCTCCTGCTTGAGCAGGGGGTTGGACTAGAAGACCTCCAAGGTCCCTTCCAACTCTATTATGATTGATTGATTGATTGATTGATTGATTGAATGATTGAGTGATTGAAATGGTTTACAGTCTCCTGCTTGAGCAGGGGGTTGGACTAGAAGACCTCCAAGGTCCCTTCCAGCTCTATTCTGATGGGTTGATCTCATCCCCCACAATCAGCCCTCAAAGTCAAGGAGACCTGGGTTGTGGGGGTGGGAAGCCGAGTCAAATTCATTAACCCGTGTTAATTAACCACTAACAAGTACAATTAACCAGTGGAACAGCTTGCCACCAGAAACCGTGTTTGCTCCATCCCTGGAGGTGTTTAAGAAGAGAAGAGAATAGTCGCTTATTTGAAATGGCATAGGGCTCTCCTGCTTGAGCCGGGGGGGGGGGGACTGGGGGCTGGACTAGAGGACCTCCAAGCCCCCTTCCAGCTCTATTCTATTCTAACTACAGATCCTCTCCAGGTTTAGATCTAACCACAGGGCCCTGGAGCAAGGTTCTGCTTGACCCAGCCCTGTAGATTAAGTGGGAGATGTGGGGCGGGGCGGGGCGGGGGGGTGCATGACACACACATTAGCAATAGACAACTAACTTTTGTTTCAGGGGAGGGGGGGGGAAGATTTACCGGAATTAGTGCCGATTAGTGTCAACTGGACACAATGAGTTTTGTGTGTTGTTGCATGTTGAAGCTTTTATGGAAGGGGGGGGGGTGTCGCCCAATATAAATCCTAAGAGGGGCTGGGTTTGGATGACGGAGGAGGAGAAGGAGAAGTTTTACTGAAGGAGAAATTGGGGGGGCGGGAATGGGCCACTTATAAACTCCCCCCCCCCCAGTGCCCTGAAAAGAAATGGGTGTGATCTTTACCCTATTCCACTTGATGACTTCAGGGTCAGAACGGGAGCAATTAAGAGATTTGAACCCTGAGCATCAGACAAGGAGGCTTGGGAAGTCTTATTTTAGCTATTTAAAGCAAGAGAGGGAGGGAGGGAGGGAGGGAGAGAGAGAGAGAGAAGGGGGAGAGGAAGGGAGGGAGGAAAGAGGAAGGAAGGAAAGGGAGGAAAGGGGGAAGGAAGGAAAAAAGGAAAAAGAAAGAGGAAGGAAGGAAAGGAGGAAGGAAAGGAGGGAGGGAGGGAGGAAAGAGGAAGGAAAGAAAGGGAGAGAGGGGGGGAGGGAAGGGGGGAGGAAAGAGGAAGGAGGGACGGGGGAAAGGAGGAAGGAAGGTGGGAAAGGAGGGAGGGAGAGAGGGAGGAAGGAAGAAAAAAAGGAAGGAAGGAAGCAAAAGGAAGGAACAAAGAAAGGAAAGGATGAAGGAAAGGGAGGGAGGGAGGAAAGGAGAAAGGAAGGAAGGAAAGAAAAAAGAAAGAGGAAGGAAGGAAAGGAGGGAGGGAGGAAGGAAGGAAGATAGGAAGAAAGAAAGAAAGAAAGAAAGAAAGAAAGAAAGAAAGAAAGAAAGAAAGGCAATTTGACAGATTTTCTTCTCAATAAAACAATCAGATTTGCTAAAGGGGTCAGAAAATGTATCAGACGTGATTGTAAGTTTCAACCCATCTCTGTTGTAAATGAATTTGCACCAAAATATGTCTCCGCAATTAAATAATATTAAAAGGCTTTTTTAAAAAAAGGGTTTATACAGATCATGGCATAAACTCCAATGCAAATTAAACTTTTTTTTTGCCCTGCCGAGCTTAAAACTGTTTATTTACACAGGTTAGATTTTTAAAGAATTTTCCCTTGTCCTTTCTGTCTATCAAAAACATTCAGGCAAATTTGGTAAATTAGAGTGTTTAAACATTCTTTTTCTTCCATTACCAGACCGAATTGAAAATAAATAGCTTGGGCAGTCTATATTTTATGGTTACAGACAGTATTTCACTTTGTTTTAAAAGAGTTTTATTATTTTTATTTACACCGATTGTGCCCAGTGTTTCATAATACCTTCCCAATTGTTAATGCTAAACCTCTTATTGAAAACGCATCGAATATTTAAAAGCAGGGGCGTCCGCAAGATTTATAGTGTTACATTTAAAAACTGGCACGAAACGATTTTTCATCATCAGAAAATATCTGCTGCATAACGGAATTTTGCACAAGGCGTTCACGATCATGGCAGCTCTTCGATTTTCAGCGGCGGCGCGGCGAGTTTCCATCTATCAAAAATTCTATCTCAGATCGAACACTCGGCCTCCACGTCACCAGGGAAATTCCTGAGAGAATTGCAAATATGGGGGGTTTTTTTTGTTCAAATCTGCACTGCTACTCGGCTGAATCTGCTCCTTAACTTCCACCGATCTCGACTCCTCCTACCCCTGCATAGGCATTAAAAGTTTTCACAACGGACTTTGTTTCGGAACATATTTGGGGAGTGGCAACATAGTGTGGCATAATGGTTAAAAGCGGCGGTGGGTTTCACTTATTGTTATCACCAGTTCGCCGTGCACGCGCACCTTCCGTGTGCGTTCTGCACATGCGCCCGGACTCAAAAATGTGTCTAAATAGGACGCCGTAGCACCAAGGGGGGGGGGGGCAGCCTCAGCCGCGATCTCCGCTACCAGTTCACCCAAACCAGTATGAACCGGCTGAATACCACCTCTGGTTAAAGAGCTGGATTAAGGGTGGGGAGTAGTCCGTCCTCACACACATGCCTTCTGCGTATGCGCCCAGCCTCAAAAACGTGGCTAAATAGGACAGCATAGCGCCCGGGCTAGGAGATAGCAGCCCCACCCATGATCTCCACTACCAATTCGTCCGAACCTGTCCGAGCCGGCTGAATACCACCTCTGGTTAAAGAGCTGGATTAAGGGTGGGGAGTAGTCCGTCCTGGTTCACCGACAAATGCGTGCACGACAAAAGCGTGCCGACAAAAGCGCGGCGAGAAAACTGTGACATCGAAATCACACCCACAACAGCGCACCAACAAAACCGCGCCTTCAACAAACGCAAAAACAACGTCATAACCCTAACCCTAACCCTAAACCTAACCCTAATCCTAACCCTTACCTTAACCCTAATCGTGCTTTTGTGGGTGCGGTTTTGTCAGCGCACTATTGTGGGCGCGATTTCAACATCGCGGTTTTGTCGGCACGCTTTTGTCGTGCGCGCATTTGTCGGGTCACGGTCCGTCCTCACCCGCATGCCTTCTGCGTATGCGCCCAGCCTCAAAAACGTGGCTAAATAGGACAGCATAGTGCCGTGGCTACGGGACAGCAGCCCCACCCATGATCTCCGCTACCAATTCATCCAAACCAGTCCAAACCAGCTGAATACCACCTCTGGTTAAAGAGCTGGATTAAGGGTGGAGAATAGTCCATCCTCAGCCACGGAGGTCCTGATGACTGTGAGGTCCTTGGTGCTCTCTGAGCTTGGTTGTTTCCTTGCAGAAGTCTCATTACCCAGCGAGGTTACATCATCAGTGCCAGAAAGGAGTGGGGTTTGCTCCCTGCTTATATGCAAGAAAGGCGTGTCAATGTTGGTGTCAGGCCTGCAATTATATTCCTTTTAGAATTTTGGCCTGCCACCCCTTTCTCTTATTTCATTATGCTGTTTCTTTAGTGTAGTTGATGGGAGGGGGGAATAGACAGGAGTAGGATTGTGGAATGTATTGTTGTCATTCTTTTCTAGAAGACCAAGGTCATCTTTTTGTCTCCGCACTTTTACACCTGACCGGAAGCAGCTGGGTGGAGACGCCAGCGTGGAAGAAGAAGATTGGACCATGTGATGGATTTGTGGATGTGGGGACAAGATAATGAACTTTTAACTGGGTGGGATTCTGATGTCATTTCCAGTATTGGGATCAACACAGATGTGCTAAGATGTCTGCTTTATTAAATTGGAACTTTAAGTATCGTTTTGCCTTGGACTCTGATTTAATTCTACAGGATCCTTGGAATGCTGACATTTGGTAGGAATATTCTTGGTGATTCCTTGATTAGGCTGTAGCTTACTCTTAGCTTGTTTATCTGAGTTGGTAGTTTCTGAATTAGTAGAAGTATCAGATAAACCAAACTATCAGTACTACACTAACAATGGTTGATTAAATGTTGACATCCCAAGTCTCGTATTCCTTGACAGTTATTTCTTTTTTTCCCTTCTAATTCAATTCAATACCCTAAAACTATTATCCTTTTTTTTTTAAAGTCTGAGGAAGAAACGTGGATTTAGACATCAGAGTCCAGCATTCCCACGCCACAGTGCAATACTGGACCATGGCCCATTCGAACCAGGGTGCAGAAGTGATGGGTTAACACGCTCATACAACCCCACTTGGCTGAGTGACGGACAAGCATGCACGCGCCCAGCTGTTCTGACCTTGGTAACGGGAGCTCACTCCGTTATACAGTGCTAGGGATTCGAACCGCCGAACTGCCGGACTTTCTGATTGACAAGCGTAGCCACTGAGCCGCTGTGTCCCATATTACTGGAATTAGCTCCCTGTTATTGCCAGATTTTAAAATTCTTTACTTTTCTTTTTAAAGAAATCTGAATATTCATTTTCACACCCCTGAGTGTGGGTTTTTGACAATAACAGACGCAAAGCTCTTATTTAATTTTTGCAATAATTTCTCCACAAAAATCCAGGAGCAGAGGTTGCCTTGCCGTTTGTGCCACAAGCCTTTGAATCAGCAGCCTCTCCTGTCCAATTGTTTTAAGGCCCCTTTTCAATCCGCTATCCTATCATTGGGAAATTCAATTAATGAGCTATTTACATTCCGGTGAGCCAGGGAAACGCCTCTAAACCAGCGTCAGAAAATGCAGAGATGGTTAAAAATGTCTTAAGCAGAGAGGGCCTTTCAGCACTCCGATTCGCGTAGTTTAATGATCTTATTTGCCAGATGAAAATTCCAAATCACTTGGAAACGACAACAACAACAACAGATTATATTGCTGCCTCACTTCCTCTTAGTTGGGAAGGACCAGGCCCAGGGATGAAGTTCCAATTCAGTCGATTTATTGCTCAACAGCCTAGGCACAGCAGGGGTGAAATCCAGCAGGTTCTGACAGGTTCTGGAGAACTGATTGCGGAAATTTTGTAGTAGCTCGGCGAACCGGCAAATGCCACCTCTGGCTGGCCACAGTGGGTGGGAATGGAGATTTTGCAGTATCCTTCCCCTGGAGTGGGGAGGGAATGGGGATTTTGCAGTATCCTTCCCCTGGAGTAGGGAGGGAATGGGGATTTGCAGTATCCTTTCCCTGGAGTGGAGAGGGAATAGAAATTTTGCAGTATCCTTCCCCTGGAGTGGGGAGGGAATGGAGATTTGCAGTATCCTTCCCCTGGAGTGGGGAGGGAATGGAGATTTTGCAGTATCCTTCCCCTGGAGTGGGGAGGGAATAGAGATTTTGCAGTATCCTTCCCCTGGAGTGGGGAGGGAATGGGATTTTGCAGTATCCTTCCCCTAGAGTGGGGAGGGAATGGGGATTTTGCAGTATCCTTCCCTGGAGTGGGGAGGGAATGGGGATTTTGCAGTATCCTTCCCCTGGAGTGGGGAAGGAATGGAGATTTTACAGTATCCTTCCCCTGGAGTGGGGAGGGAATGGGGATTTTGCAGTATCCTTCCCTGGAGTGGGGAGGGAATGGGATTTTGCAGTATCCTTCCCCTGGAGTGGGGAGGGAATGGAGACTTTGCAGTATCCTTCCCCTGGAGTGGGGAGGGAATGGGGATTTTGCAGTATCCTTCCCCTAGAGTGGGGAGGGAATGGGGATTTTGCAGTATCCTTCCCCTAGAGTGGGGAGGGAATGGGGATTTTGCAGTATCCTTCCCCTGGAGTGGGGAGGGAATGGGGATTTTGCAGTATCCTTCCCCTGGAGTGGGGAGGGAATGGGGATTTTGCAGTATCCTTCCCCTGGAGTGGGGAGGGAATGAGGATTTTGCAGTATCCTTCCCCTGCAGTGGGGAGGGAATGGAGATTTTGCAGTATCCTTCCCCTAGAGTGGGGAGGGAATGGAGATTTTGCAGTATCCTTCCCCTGGAGTGGGGAGGGAATGGGGATTTTACAGGTAAAAGATTCCTCTTGCACGTATGTGCTAGTCGTTCCCGATTCTAGGGGGCAGTGCTCAACTCTGTTTCAAAGCCGAAGAGCCAGTGCTGTCCAAAGACGTCTCCGTGGTCATGTGGCCAGCATGACTCAAGGCCAAAGGCGCACGGAATGCTGTTCCCTTCCCACCAAAGGTGGTTCCTATTTTTCTACTTGCATTTTTACATGCTTTCGAACTGCTAGGTTGGCAGAAGCTGGGACAAGTCACGGGAGCTCACTCTGTTAAGCAGCCCTAGGGATTCGAACCGCCAAACTGCTGGCCTTTCTGATCGACAAGCTTAGCGTCTTAGCCACTGAGTCACCGCATCCCAGGATACAAACCAGTAAATGGGGGGAGCCTTTCCCTCTGGACTGGGGCTTTTTCTTTTCATTCGCGACACGGCGCATCTGTTTCCACTTGCCAAGAGAATCAAGGCCTCGTGGCCTAATTCAATTTATTCCCTTTTGTCATCCGCAAATGTCACTTCTACATCGGGGCACCCCTTAAAGTGGTCTCAGAGCCTTCGGATCCAGCAGCTCTTAGCAAAAGAAAAAAGTGGGGAAAGATTCCTCTCCCAAGAAGGAGTAGCAACTACTTCTGTATTTCCAACCCCTCTCATTTCCAGAGTTCACAATATCTCTTGTGGAATTCTCGGCAGCTGATTTTATTCAGAACTGCAGTCCCAATTTAGGGTGAGTAATTTTCTTAGATGGATCCGCTGCTTTCTTTTGCAAAGAAAAAACTGTGTCCCCCCCAACTTAAATGCATCATATAGGATGGCAAAGGGGTCTGTGATGATTAAGTATAGGTGAAGTGAAGAGAAGGACCAGGGGAGACAGGAGAGCATCTTCCAATATTTGAGGGGCTGCCACAGAGAGGAGGAAGGGAGCCAAGCTATTTTCCAAAGCACCCAAACGCCAGAGAAGGAATAATGGATGGAAACTGACCAAGGAGAGATTCAACCTGGAAATAAGGAGAATTTTTTCCGACACTGAGAAGAATCCACCAATGGAACAGAAGTTGCCTTCGGAAGTTGTGGGAGCTTCATCCCTGGAAGCTTTCAAGAAGAGACTGGACTGCCCTCGGTCAGAAATGGGGTAGGGTCTCCTGCTTGGGCAGGGGGGTGGTGGACTAGATGACCTACAAGGTCCCTTCCGACTCTGTTTGTAATCTGTAATCACTGATCAAGCAATCAAATAAAGGCACCGTGTTTGCACCCTACAGATTAAGTACATCCAACTTTGATCCGCCTACGGAGAATAGATTGACAAGAGTCATTTCAACCTCTTTTTTCAGTATTTTTGGTATGCACAAAAGTGAGGGAAATATATCTGCATGATTTCATTGGGTGACACTTGATTCTCCTTTGAGGCATTACAAAGATTCTAATCTTTTAACCATATGACCAAAAATATGATCCCAAAATCCATGCTTTTCTAACAGGAGTCACAAATAGCATTCTTTAGTTATAGGATAGGCAAAGGTAAAAGTTCCCCTCGCACGTATGTGCTAGTTGTTCCGGACTCTAGGGGGTGGTGCTCATCTCCATTTCAAAGCTGAAGAGCCAGCGCTGTCCGAAGATATCTCTGGGGTCATGTGGCCGGCATGACTAAATGCCGAAGGACGCCATACCTTCCCACCAAAGGTGGTTCAGAAAGAAAGAAAGAAAGAAAGAAAGAAAGAAAGAAAGAAAGAAAGAAAGAAAGAAAGAAAGAAAGAAAGAAAAGAAAGAAAGAGGAAAGGAAGGAGGATGGAAGGAAGAAAAAGAAACAAGAAAGAAAGATGGAAAGAAAGAGAGAGAAAGAAAGAAGGAAAGAAAAGGAAGGAAGGAAAGAAAAGGAAGGAAGAGAGGAAGGAAAGAAAAAGATTGGAGGAAGGAAGGGAAAGAAATAAAGGAATGAAGGAAAGAGGGAAGGAAGGAGGGAGGAAGAAAGAAAAAGAAAAAAGAAAGAAAAAAAGAAAAAAAGAAAAAAGAAAAAGAAAAGAAGAAAAAAGAAAAGAAGAAAAGAAGAAAAAAGAAAAGGAGGGTGGGAGGAGCAAAGGAAGGAGGGAAAAGGAGAGAGGGAGAGAGGAAGAGAAAGAAAGAAAGAAAAGAAAAAGAAAGAAAGAGGGAAGGAAGGATGGAAGGAAGGAGGGAGGAAGGGAAGGAAGGAAAGAAAGAAAGAAAGAAAGAGGAAAGGAGGGAAGAGGAAGGAAGAAAAAGAAAAAGAAAGATGGAAAGAAAGAGAGAGAAAGAAAGAAAGGAAGGAAGGAAAGGAAGGAAGGAAAGAAAGAAAAGGAAGGAAGAGAGGAAGGAAGGAAGAAAGAAGGGAGGAAGGAAGGAAGAAGGAAGAAGCAAGATGAAAGGAAGGAAGGGAAAGAAAGGAAGGAAGGAAGGAAAGAGGGAAGGAAGGCGGGAGGAAGGAAGAAAAAGAAAAAAGAAAGGAAAAAAGGAAAAAGGAAAAAAGAAAAAGTGGGTGGGAAGGGCAAAGGAAGGAGGGAAAGAAGGAGAGAGGGAGAGAGGAAGGAAGGAAAAAGAAAGAAAGAAAGAAAGAAAGAAAGAAAGAAAGAAAGAGAAAGAAAGAAAGAAAGAAAGAAAGAAAGAAAGAAAAGCTATTGTCAGTTGGTGTGTTGGGGCTTCTCTCATGTTGTGACCCAGAGTTTGGTCAAAAACCAAGCCCGAGGCGCGCCCCCCCCCCTTGGTGTGTTGACCCGCAGCTTCCTTTTTTCTCTGATGACTCCAAAGACCATCAATGGCAGGATATCGGCTGAGGTTTCCGCCCTGCTCCTTGGCCATCTCTGCTGGGGGTGGCTGGGCCCGTCTCCTCCAAATTAAGCCATCAAGAAGAGAGGCGCTCGGAAAGGCCCCACCGGTGTTTAATATTTGATGCGTCCCCCGTTCCCGAGTGTTTATCGCCAGAGGGTTTGGGGAAAACGCGAGAGATGAGCCAGCGAAATGCAACTTCCATACAATGGCATTTTGTCTTTCCCCTCCCAATAACAGCCTTTTCAACAGGGTGGGAGAGGAAAAGGGAGGAAGGAAGGAAAAGAAAGAAGGAAAGGAAGAAAGATGGAAAGAAAAAAAAGAGGAGGGAGGGATAAAGGAAAGAGGGGAGGAAGGAAGAGAAAGAGAAAGAAGGAAGATGGAAAGAAAGAGAAAGGAGGGAGGGAGAGAGGAAGGAAGGGATAGGAAGGAGGAAGGAAGAGGAAGGAAGAAAAGAGGGATAAAGGAAAGAGGGAAGGAAGAGAAAGAAAGGAAGGAAGATGGAAAGAAAGAGAAAGGAGGGAGGGAGAGAGGAAGGAAGGGATAGGAAGGAGGAAGGAAGAGGAAGGAAGAAAAGAGGGATAAAGGAAAGAGGGAAGGAAGAGAAAGAAAGGAAGGAAGATGGAAAGAAAGAGAAAGGAGGGAGGGAGAGAGGAAGGAAGGAAGGGATAGAAAGAAGGAAGGAAGGAAGGAAGGAAGAGGAAGGAAGAAAAGAGGGAGGGGAGGAAGAAAAAGGAAAGAAAGAAGGAAAGAGAAAGAGAAAAAGAAAAGGAGGAGGGATGGACAAAGGAAGGAAAGAGGGAAAGGAAGGAAAGAAAGAGGAAAAACAAAGAAAGCATGAGAAAAAGAAAAGAAGGAGAGAGGAAGGAAGGGAAAGAAAGAAAGAAAGAAAGAAAGAGAAAGAAAGAAAGAAAGAAAGAAAGAAAGAAAGAGAAAGGAAGAAAGAGAAAGGAAGGAGGGGGAGGAAAGAAAGAAAGAAAGAAAGAAAGAAAGAAAGAAAGAAAGAAAGAAAGAAAAGAAAGAAAGAATAATTCTCAGCTAAGAATTCCCTCCAAGAAGAGTTTTATTTTGCTCTTTTCTTCCTGGAGCCGGTCCAGGTACTCCTCAACTTACGACCGGAATGGACTCCCCAAATTTCTATTGCTAAGTGAAACGTCAGCTGAGGGAGTTTGTCCCCATTGTACCACCTCGCTTGCCACCGTTGTTAAGTGAAACCCTGCAGTTCCTCCGTTCGAGACCCGGCTGTTAACGCGAGCCCTTTGCCAAAGCGTCTGGATTTCAATCAGGGGACCCTGGCGAACGGTCGTAAGTGTGAAAAATGACCCCCAATCCCCTTTTTTTAGTACCTTTATTTAAAAACTTTTTTTTTACAGGTTTATCAAAATGAAAAACCCAAAGGAAAATCCCAGAAAATAACCGAAAACTAGGAAGAGGGGAAGGGGAAATGGGGAGGGGGGAAACCCCGTTGTCTCCTTGAACCCTCTCCTTTTCTTGGGCCTTTGTGACTCGCGGCCTTTCTTAGCGGCCCCCTCCCCACTCCCGATGGGACCTTTGGGGAGAGAGGAAGCTCGCGGATGGGTCTGCTTTGCTGGCTGGGTTAAGGAACAGCAGAGTCACAGAGGGGGGGGAGGACTGGGGGTGGTGGGAAGAGGGGGGACAATGGGGACCCTTAATTCCATTTGGGACGCTTGCGAGTCCAGGAGTGGGCTTTGGGTATCCACACTTCTTTCTTATTTGATTTATTTGGGATGGAGGGAGGGGCGGCCCGGGTTTGTTCTCTCCCTCCCCTTCTCCAGACGCGTGGATGGAAGGCCGCTGAAGCTGTTGGCGCATCCTTGCCCTATCAAATGAACCGGGTGCTGGCGACTTTGGCAAAGGGACATCTACCATCTACCGGGCGGAAAGGACGAAGGCAACAACAGGAGGGAGCTTGAAGTCAGGCAGGAGAGGGAGGGGGAAGGGAGGGAGGGAGAAGGAGAGAGAGAGAGAAGGAGGGAGAGGGAGGAAAGTGGGAGGGAGGAAGAGAGAGGGGAGAGGGAGAGAGAGGGCATAGGGAGGGGAAGGGAGAAAGGGAGAGAGATAGAGGGAGGAAGAGAGAGAGAAGGAGGGAAAGGGAGGGAGAGAAATTGGGAGGGAGGAAGAGAGAGGGAGAGATAGGGGAAGGGAGAAATGGAGAAAGACAGAGAGATAGAGGGAGGAAGAGAGAGAGAAGGAGGGAAAGGGAAGGAGGGAGGGATGGAAAGTGGGAGGGAGGAAGAGAGAAGGAAAGGGAGAGGGGGGATAAGGAGGGGAAGGGAGAAATGGAGAGAGACAGAGAGATAGAG